>NC_052944.1:60907710-60985210 GCF_013358895.1 Oreochromis aureus | reverse complement strand
TCTCTTCAGGCGGACCTATCATCACCATCAACGGCGCCGCTGTGGAGAGAGTGAGCAGCTTCCGCTTCCTTGGTGTACATCTGGCTGAGGATCTTACGTGGTCAGTACACATAAATAAAACAGTGAAGAAGGCGCAGCAGCGCCTCTTCTTTCTCAGGAGACTGAAAAGATTCGGCATGAGCCCCCGCATCCTCAGGACCTTCTATCGCTGTGCCATTGAGAGCATCCTCACTGGATGCATCACCACCTGGTATGGCAACAGCACCGCTTACAACCGCAAAGCTCTCCAGAGAGTAGTGCGGTGTGCTGAACGGATAATTGAGGTGAGCTTCCTCCTCCAAGACATCTACAGGAAGCGGTGCCTGAGGAAAGCGGGAGGATCATCAAGGACTCCAGTCACCCCAGCCATAAACTCTTCAGACTACTTCCATCAGGAAGGAGGTTCTGCAGCATCCGTCCCGAACCAGCAGACTGAGAGACAGCTTTTTCCACCAGGCCATCAGACTGCTGAACACGTCATAGACACCTCACCCTCACTACTGGAACTTCAACATTATGCACTCCATACTGTACATTAATGCCACTGTTTTGCACATACCAACCTCTGTACATTTTATATTTTATATATCTTATTTTATTGTTTACTCTATTTCATTTGTAAAACATGTATATACACACACACACACACACACACACACACACACACACACACACACACACACACACACACGTAGAAAAACATATTTAGTATACACATTCAGTAATGTATATACCTTTATATATGGTACATATATTTATTACTTTTAGATTAACCATTTTATATTTTGCTTGTTGCACGTTATTGTATTTTGCACAACTCTGTTGCTTGTGAAGCTTGCACACAAGAATTTCACTCGCATGTACTGTACCAGTGTACCTGCACATGTGACGTGACAATAAAGGTGATTTGATTTGATTTGATTTTATTGGAACGACACGAGAAGATGCTTCAGCATATTTCTAAGGAACAGGGCGCCCTGCTTCAGGTAGTAATGGAACTCAAAGGTATGTGGCAATCCCTGGCCCAGCAGCAGCTAATGTTTCACCTCAGTTACCCTCCTTGCTGCTATGGCCGCCTGCCCTCTTCCTCCCTCTCCATCTCCACCCATGCGTGAGCACACCTTACCTGTGCCTGAAAAATTTTCAGGGGATTTAGATAAGTGTAGAGGCTTCTTAACCCAGTGCGACTTGAGTTTTCGCCAACAGACTCACGCCTATGCTACCGACGGTGCCAAGATTGCCCTCATGGTGCAACTCATGACTGGGAGAGCCCTGAAGTGGGCTCAGGCAGTGCTGCGCTCCAACTCCAATGTTTCTTATCCTGACTTTCTGACCAAGTTCCGCAGTGTTTTTGATAAAAGTTCTAATCCGGATGCAGCTGCTCACCGTTTGTTTTCTTTGAAACAGGGCAAAAAGAGTGTGGCGGATTTCTCTGTGGATTTTTGGATCTTGGCTGAGGAAACTGGGTGGGAGGAAAAAGCACTTCGGGGGGCATTTCTCAATAGCCTGAATGAAGGAATCAGACGTGAGTTGGCCACCAAAGAATTACCTACATCGTTGGATGCTTTGATTAATTTGTGTATCAGCCTTGATGACCACATGCGAGAATATGGAGGGCGGGCTGAGGGAGCCCGCTGGGCAACAGGGAGCCCAGGTGGTTGGCTGAGCACTTCTTCTGATGGGGAAGGACAAGGGGAGCATGAGCTTGAGGAGAGGGAGGAGGAGCCGATGCAGCTAGGGCGAGCTAGATTCAACAAGCCGGGGTGGAGGAAGAAGCGCCAGATGGGTGAGTGCTTTGCATGTGGAAAGAAAGGGCACTTTGCAGACTCTTGCCCGTCCCCGCTAAAAGATTCGGCCCGTCAGTAGCGGTGGGGTTACTGATGGGTGCGAAAGGAGATGTGTTACCCCACCTCAGCTGCCCCGCCGAGCTTATCTTTCAGTCCATAACTCATTCCTGTAATGCATTAGTGGATTCAGGCGCGGAACAGAGCTTTATGGACGAGACTTTAGCCAGGAGATTGGGGGTCCCGCTCGTTTCCCTGCATGTTCCTTTAAATGTGTCTGCCCTCAATGGGGAAGTGCTGGCCAAAGTCACGCATCGCACGCATGAAATCACGCTGGTTCTTTCTGGTAATCATGTTGAAAAGATAAGTTTGTTTCTGTTTAGGGTGCCTGATACTCCATTGGTGTTAGGCTACCCGTGGCTTCAACGTCATAACCCTCAGATAGATTGGGCCCAGGGTAGTGTGGGGGGATGGAGTGAGTGGTGTCACAAGCAGTGCTTACGGTCAGCTGTTCCCAATCTGACGCCGACTGTGGCAAAGGACTCTGTCTGTACTCCTGATCTCTCTGTTCACTGCAAATTCCTTGTAGCTTGACAAGATTTATTGTCTTAAATTTAGCCAGATTATCTTGTCCATCTTGTTTTGAACATTACAAGCTAGTTTCCAGTCTCATGTGTTAGATGATTAAACTTGTTTCAAGTATATATTACTTTTTTTTTCTTATTTAGTCTGTATATCTAAAATGAACCATTTTACATTTATTTCAAGCAAAAATAGCTTTTAGATAGAGTGTAAAACAAAATTATCTCAAAATAAGAAACATTCACCTTTTTCCTTGAAATAAGAAAGTCACTCATTGGAAGGTATTTATTTCAGGTTTTTAAAGAAAGGACATCTTCAAGGTTATATTTTGTCATAACATAGACACTGTTTCTGAAATTGACTGGGTAATATGACGTAAAATCAAGTAGGTTTTCAACATCAGTCAGTTCAGTTGCTTGGGCAAGGTTGGGAATTGCAATTTCATAGGCAAGAAAGTCTTTGTTGAAACCCAAGGTTTCATACACCTGGTATTCAAAACAATAAAGTACACTATTAACAACAAAAAATGTTTTTACAAGTCCAAAGATAGGGTTTAAACCATTTGCTGAAATGAGTATAAGAGACCTGTCACAGATGTACAGTATTTGTTTCCATGTAAAATAAGCCACTTTACTCTAACGGCATGATGTATAGCATCTTCAATCCCCAAAAAATCTACAACCTTTGATTGCAAATGGTCCATATTAGCAACCTCTGATATAGGACCTAGTTCTTTCTCATTTACAAATATCGGATGCTCAGTTCCTGCTTCACTTTGGCATCACTCCAGCAGCTGATTGTGGTTTACAAGAGACTTGCACACATTCTTAAAGTTTAATTTGGATGACCATTGTTTAAAAAAAAAAAACTGTGTTTAGACTTGAATCTCATGCACATATGACGTATTACAGGTCCCAGGGCAATAATTTGAGAGGGAAGATGCAGCATGTAATGTTGCTTTGGGATTACATTTTTTTCTGGGAACAGTTGCCTGAATTGTTTAAGATGATCTTCTATCATTTTTTTTAGTTTGGACACAGTTTGTAAAGACACAACTGGGGCAAAAAGTATTTTAACAATTTCAATTAAATCCAAAATAAACTGAATAAAGGGATTTTTCTCTACAACACTGTACAATAAGAATGGCAAAATCTTGATCAATATAAGCATTTGTCCAGAGGATTGTTTGAGTCTGTTGTCACTTGAAGCTAAAGTAGCAATACTAATTGGTGAAGGCTTGTCACGTATGTCCGCTGATGAAAAAGGAAAGTTCTGCATGGCAGAATTAAACAAGTCCAATTCCAAATTTCCAGATAAAACAAGGTATTTCAACACACACTTAATTTCCATTGGTGCCACTCCTTCAAGAATTACATGCATAATATCCTGTGGCATCTGCTCTGTGAGATTAAAACCTGGGAAATCAACTAATCAACTAATCAACTCATGCTGGGCAAGAGTGTCTCCGCAGCTAGTTTGGGAAATACCAAGTTCATGGGGGGAGGGGGGTATTACAAACTGTAGCTGTAAAAACAAAAAATGGTCACAAATAAGGTAAAATGAAATAACACCTATAAGAGTTTATTTTAAATCAATGAAGAAGAAATTTACCTATCATACTGACTGTGTTTTATGAACGTACAAACCACTAAATTGTATATAGAAGCAAAAATTGAGATGTCCACCCCCTTCATGTTCTATGTTAGTTGTTACCTAACTCCGTTTGAATTTGGAGTCACAGGAATCTTCTGCACTTGAGCGTTGAAAGACAAAATGTAAGAGAAAACTTCATCAAGGAAGAGAGGTAAGCAATTTTAATTTTTCGAATGTAAGTAGTGTGTAGTCTAATCACTGTTTTAAAGTCAAGCGGACAGAGTAATAAATTTAATTTGAGCGTGGGAAGGAGTAATGTAGCATGCTAACGGATGCTAGCGTTAGCAGCCCTCGCATGTGGTTCAGAAAACAGTTAGTGAAGTATCTACTGTAATGTTGTGAGAATTCCTAGCTATGCTATTTATAAGGGGCAATGTTAGCCGTTTGTATTAACTTAAGTTAATAGGCACATTGAGAATTTCTTTCAATTAGCAAGAGAGCTAATTAACCACATTCACTATCACAGAAACCTGAAACAACTTCTTCACCCTGGGTAGTTGCTACAGGCCCTCCAACTGCTGATGCTAATGTAGGCCAGCTGAAAACCTTGCAGCTCCCCAGTCCTCCGAATATGTTGTGTACACCGACAGTGAGTTGGAGCAATGCCGAAAGAGTTACCTGGAGTTGGCCTGCTCCGGCAGGGAACAAGCATGCGTCATGTCAAAAGAACTGAGATGCAGATTGGTGAGAAATACAATCACAAGTATGGTGTCCCTTTTGAGAGCAAGCCAAGGCCAAATGGAGTGATACCCCTCTAAGACCGAAATCACTGCAATGGCTAAAAAGTTGTGGAATATTATCCTATGCTGCAGGATAATGATGCAAGCGTAAAACACGTAAGTTCTTGTATTTGTGTCTCATATATAAATCATTTTGTTTTGTTCAGGGGGCATGATATATATGTATTTTTCACCAGGAGAGCATTAATGCCAAGTTACAAAAAAGGCTGCAAAATATGAAAACCCCAGTAAAAAGGCAAGGACCAACACCGGAGAGGGGACGGCCCAAGAGAAGGCTCACTGACCTCTCCCCAAGGGATGAAGAAGCTGATGATGAAGATGCTGATCGCAGTTCTTCCAGTGGTGCATCTACTCTGTTATCACCTGTCAGAAATTCTGACGATGCCTCCACTTCATGTGAGTACATACATGTAATTTTGTAAAATGGTTATCAACACACAGCCAGTAGTAGCTAATGTTTTGTGGAAGTCTACTTCAGTAACAATGAAAAACCAAAATGCTCTTGTACTTCTCTCTATCTTAGCTGACAAGGATAGTCGGCAAATACAAGCAAGACATTACAAAACATTACAAGAAATGTGCAAGAAGGCAAAACCAAACCAAGAAGATGTGTCCCAGCTATTAGACCTCGAGTTTGAAGCCAGAAGATCCTTCATTGACTCAGACACCATGAAAGAGGAGAACAGAGCTCGCCTCATCTTGGATGCATATCCATGCTTTAAAGAATTGCATCATGTAAGTTTTTGGAAGAGTTAATCAATAATCACTTTAATTTCAAATATATTTGGTGTGGTAGTAAAGTTATTTTGATTTTATTTGTTTACTTATTTTTTTTAAACCTATTGTAGGCATTGGGTGAGCTTCGCAGAATTTTGGATCCCCACAACAAGTTCATCAGTCAAATAAAACT
This sequence comes from Oreochromis aureus, assembly GCF_013358895.1. Classification (NCBI taxonomy): domain Eukaryota; kingdom Metazoa; phylum Chordata; class Actinopteri; order Cichliformes; family Cichlidae; genus Oreochromis; species Oreochromis aureus. The sequence continues at coordinate 60,979,502 of NC_052944.1, read as the reverse complement.
GAGATGGGAAGAATTCTGCTCCAGGGTAGAGTTCTACGGTGTGTCAAAGAAGGCAATGAATCCACCAATGACCATGGACAAAAGTAAGTTTTACCATTTGAATACAAAGTTCTCATCCTTTAAAATTTATGTTTATGAAGGTTTGTTTCTGCTTTGTCCAGCTGAAGCCCACCTTGCACTGATGAAGGCTCTTCCAACGCTCTTTCCCACACCTGCCCATCCACCAAAAAAGATGGGGAATGCTTCTGAAGCATTTCTACATGTCCTGAAGGTAAGTTTTGTAAAATTTGCTTATAAAGATCTACAGAAAATTTGGCAAACGAAATTTTTCGGTCAAATATGACTCCAAAATGCTTTTTCGGTTTCAGCCGAAAGACTTAAATCTATAATTTATTGTTTTCATTAATTTATAACGTATTTAATGTACACGAGTGTGGTCACATAAGGAGTCGCTTGACACTGATAAACCATAAGTCATAACTATTATAAAATGTGTGTAACCAACAAAGAACAAGATAATGACGTCTCCGACGTTATGACCAAATCCCAGCAAAAAAACATACAATTAACATAAGATGTTAACTGTCATGTCTTTTGTGTCTTGCAGCCTACAGAAGATCCAGATGCTGTCCTCCAGAAACGAAGCTTGTCATGTCCAGTAGTGATGTTCGATGGCTGCAAGTGTGTCATTGCTGTTGGTAATTTACCAGTTACAACATTTGACAAAGAAAAACTTGGTGAGGCTATGATATATGTGATGGCATACTTTTATGCACTCCATCTGACTTACCCCAAATGCGTGGCAACCCTGCTGTCTGTCATTCAGACAGAAGTTCTCCAGGATGCCATTCATGAGCATGACACTACATCATCTTACAGAAAAGCCCTGGCAGAATGGCATGCATTTATTGGAAAGTAGTGTGTAAATTTCAGATAAGATTATGAGAGGGCACTTTTGTTTTGTTTTTTTTCAATCTGGGTCTTATTTCTAAAATGGAAAATGTTCATTTACTCACCCAGACAAGATCTGTGGTATTTGGTGTCATTCGAAAGAAATTTGAATCTTTGTGGTCTTCCTATGTCACTCGTCAATTTTAATGGGGCAATGGCGAAACCTCTAAGGCTGTTGAAATGTTGAAACCACTTAAACAAACTCATAATGTTGGACCTGTACTGTTCAATTGTATCTTTATTATCTGCAGGTTATTGTTAAAGTGGACAAATAAAGATGGACACTTTTGCTCTGTTTCAGTTTTGTTTTGTCCTTAATCAGCAATATAATCTTAAAGTAGTGTTTAGCTAAATTTAAAAAGCAGAAATATCTTTAAAATGATTTAATGTACTAGTTTTTAGACTATTTGCCTTGATTTGTTCGTTAGAATAAGTGTTTTATGCCTATTTTCAGATTTAATTTCTTCAACATTTTACTTAGAACAAGTGGTTAAAGCTTATTTTAAGTTTCAATTGTTCTGATTTGTTGCCTGGAATAAGTGTAAAGACTTATTTTTTAGCTTTATTTAAATCCCAGATATTGTTCTTATTTCAAGAAATCTTGTTAAGAAAAAACACTTACCCCATGGGCAGATAATTTCACTTGTTTTAAGCAAATCTTCACCAAAATAAGTGTATTTTCTAGTATTAAAGAGGTGGGTTTTTGCAGTGTTGTTCCGGCTGAATATCAGGATCTACACTGCAAAAACCCACCTCCTTAATACTAGAAAAATACACTTATTTTTGGTGAAGATTTGCTTAAAACAAGTGAAATTATCTGCCCATGGGTAAGTGTTTTTTCTTAACAAGATTTCTTGAAATAAGAACAATATCTAGATTTAAATAAAGCTAAAAATAAGTCTTTTACACTCATTCCAGGCAACAAATCAGAACATTGAAACTTAAAATAAGCTTTAACCACTTATTGTAAGCCACAAATAAAGATAATAAAGATAAAAATAAGTGTTGAGTAAATGAACATTTTCCATTTTAGAAATAAGACCCAGATTGAAAAAAAACAAAACAAAAGTGCCCTCTCATAATCTTATCTGAAATTTACACACTACTTTCCAATAAATGCATGCCATTCTGCCAGGGCTTTTCTGTAAGATGATGTAGTGTCATGCTCATGAATGGCATCCTGGAGAACTTCTGTCTGAATGACAGACAGCAGGGTTGCCACGCATTTGGGGTAAGTCAGATGGAGTGCATAAAAGTATGCCATCACATATATCATAGCCTCACCAAGTTTTTCTTTGTCAAATGTTGTAACTGGTAAATTACCAACAGCAATGACACACTTGCAGCCATCGAACATCACTACTGGACATGACAAGCTTCGTTTCTGGAGGACAGCATCTGGATCTTCTGTAGGCTGCAAGACACAAAAGACATGACAGTTAACATCTTATGTTAATTGTATGTTTTTTGTGGGATTTGGTCATAACGTCGGAGACGTCATTATCTTGTTCTTTGTTGGTTACACACATTTTATAATAGTTATGACTTATGGTTTATCAGTGTCAAGCGACTCCTTATGTGACCACACTCGTGTACATTAAATACGTATATAAATTAATGAAAACAATAAATTATAGATTTAAGTCTTTCGCTGAAACCGAAAAAGCATTTTGGAGTCATATTTGACCGAAAAATTTCGTTTGCCAAATTTTCTGTAGATCTTTATAAGCAAATTTTACAAAACTTACCTTCAGGACATGTAGAAATGCTTCAGAAGCATTCCCCATCTTTTTGGTGGATGGGCAGGGTGTGGGAAAGAGCGTTGGAAGAGCCTTCATCAGTGCAAGGTGGGCTTCAGCTGGACAAAGCAGAAACAAACCTTCATAAACATAAATTTTAAAGGATGAGAACTTTGTATTCAAATGGTAAAACTTACTTTTGTCCATGGTCATTGGTGGATTCATTGCCTTCTTTGACACACCGTCAGAACTCTACCCTGGAGCAGAATTCTTCCCATCTCAGTTTTATTTGACTGATGAACTTGTTGTGGGGATCCAAAAATTCTATGAAGCTCACCCAATGCCTACAATAGGTTTAAAAAAATAAGTAAACAAATAAAATCAAAATAACTTTACTACCACACCAAATATATTTGAAATTAAAGTGATTATTGATTAACTCTTCCAAAACTTACATGATGCAATTCTTTAAAGCATGGATATGCATCCAAGATGAGGCGAGCTCTGTTCTCCTCTTTCATGGTGTCTGAGTCAATGAAGGATCTTCTGGCTTCAAACTCGAGGTCTAATAGCTGGGACACATCTTCTTGGTTTGGTTTTTGCCTTCTTGCACATTTCTTGTAATGTTTTGTAATGTCTTGCTTGTATTTGCCGACTATCCTTGTCAGCTAAGATAGAGAGAAGTACAAGAGCATTTTGGTTTTTCATTGTTACTGAAGTAGACTTCCACAAAACATTAGCTACTACTGGCTGTGTGTTGATAACCATTTTACAAAATTACATGTATGTACTCACATGAAGTGGAGGCATCGTCAGAATTTCTGACAGGTGATAACAGAGTAGATGCACCACTGGAAGAACTGCGATCAGCATCTTCATCATCAGCTTCTTCATCCCTTGGGAGAGGTCAGTGAGCCTTCTCTTGGGCCGCCCCTCTCCGGTGTTGGTCCTTGCCTTTTACTGGGGTTTTCATATTTTGCAGCCTTTTTGTAACTTGGCATTAATGCTCTCCTGGTGAAAAATACATATATATCATGCCCCCTGAACAAAACAAAATGATTTATATATGAGACACAAATACAAGAACTTACGTGTTTTACGCTTGCATCATTATCCTGCAGCATAGGATAATATTCCACAACTTTTTTAGCCATTGCAGTGATTTCGGTCTTAGAGGGTATCACTCCATTTGGCCTTGGCTTGCTCTCAAAAGGGACACCATACTTGTGATTGTATTTCTCACCAATCTGCATCTCAGTTCTTTTGACATGACGCATGCTTGTTCCCTGCCGGAGCAGGCCAACTCCAGGTAACTCTTTCGGCATTGCTCCAACTCACTGTCGGTGTACACAACATATTCCGGAGGACTGGGGAGCTGCAAGGTTTTCAGCTGGCCTACATTAGCATCAGCAGTTGGAGGGCCTGTAGCAACTACCCAGGGTGAAGAAGTTGTTTCAGGTTTCTGTGATAGTGAATGTGGTTAATTAGCTCTCTTGCTAATTGAAAGAAATTCTCAATGTGCCTATTAACTTAAGTTAATACAAACGGCTAACATTGCCCCTTATAAATAGCATAGCTAGGAATTCTCACAACATTACAGTAGATACTTCACTAACTGTTTTCTGAACCACATGCGAGGGCTGCTAACGCTAGCATCCGTTAGCATGCTACATTACTCCTTCCCACGCTCAAATTAAATTTATTACTCTGTCCGCTTGACTTTAAAACAGTGATTAGACTACACACTACTTACATTCGAAAAATTAAAATTGCTTACCTCTCTTCCTTGATGAAGTTTTCTCTTACATTTTGTCTTTCAACGCTCAAGTGCAGAAGATTCCTGTGACTCCAAATTCAAACGGAGTTAGGTAACAACTAACATAGAACATGAAGGTGGACATCTCAATTTTTTTGCTTCTATATACAATTTAGTGGTTTGTACGTTCATAAAACACAGTCAGTATGATAGGTAAATTTCTTCTTCATTGATTTAAAATAAACTCTTATAGGTGTTATTTCATTTTACCTTATTTGTGACCATTTTTGTTTTACAGCTACAGTTTGTAATACCCCCCTCCCCCCATGAACTTGGTATTTCCCAAACTAGCTGCGGAGACACTCTTGCCCAGCATGAGTTGATTAGTTGATTAGTTGATTTCCCAGGTTTTAATCTCACAGAGCAGATGCCACAGGATATTATGCATGTAATTCTTGAAGGAGTGGCACCAATGGAAATTAAGTGTGTGTTGAAATACCTTGTTTTATCTGGAAATTTGGAATTGGACTTGTTTAATTCTGCCATGCAGAACTTTCCTTTTCATCAGCGGACATACGTGACAAGCCTTCACCAATTAGTATTGCTACTTTAGCTTCAAGTGACAACAGACTCAAACAATCCTCTGGACAAATGCTTATATTGATCAAGATTTTGCCATTCTTATTGTACAGTGTTGTAGAGAAAAATCCCTTTATTCAGTTTATTTTGGATTTAATTGAAATTGTTAAAATACTTTTTGCCCCAGTTGTGTCTTTACAAACTGTGTCCAAACTAAAAAAATGATAGAAGATCATCTTAAACAATTCAGGCAACTGTTCCCAGAAAAAATGTAATCCCAAAGCAACATTACATGCTGCATCTTCCTCTCAAATTATTGCCCTGGGACCTGTAATACGTCATATGTGCATGAGATTCAAGTCTAAACACAGTTTTTTTTTTTAAACAATGGTCATCCAAATTAAACTTTAAGAATGTGTGCAAGTCTCTTGTAAACCACAATCAGCTGCTGGAGTGTTGCCAAAGTGAAGCAGGAACTGAGCATCCGATATTTGTAAATGAGAAAGAACTAGGTCCTATATCAGAGGTTGCTAATATGGACCATTTGCAATCAAAGGTTGTAGATTTTTTGGGGATTGAAGATGCTATACATCATGCCGTTAGAGTAAAGTGGCTTATTTTACATGGAAACAAATACTGTACATCTGTGACAGGTCTCTTATACTCATTTCAGCAAATGGTTTAAACCCTATCTTTGGACTTGTAAAAAACATTTTTATTGTTAATAGTGTACTTTATTGTTTTGAATACCAGGTGTATGAAACCTTGGGTTTCAACAAAGACTTTCTTGCCTATGAAATTGCAATTCCCAACCTTGCCCAAGCAACTGAACTGACTGATGTTGAAAACCTACTTGATTTTACGTCATATTACCCAGTCAATTTCAGAAACAGTGTCTATGTTATGACAAAATATAACCTTGAAGATGTCCTTTCTTTAAAAACCTGAAATAAATACCTTCCAATGAGTGACTTTCTTATTTCAAGGAAAAAGGTGAATGTTTCTTATTTTGAGATAATTTTTGTTTTACACTCTATCTAAAAGCTATTTTTGCTTGAAATAAATGTAAAATGGTTCATTTTTAGATATACAGACTAAATAAGAAAAAAAAGTAATATATACTTGAAACAAGTTTAATCATCTAACACATGAGACTGGAAACTAGCTTGTAATGTTCAAAACAAGATGGACAAGATAATCTGGCTAAATTTAAGACAATAAATCTTGTCAAGCTACAAGGAATTTGCAGTGTAGCTAAAGTGTTCAGCAAGAGTTTGGCCTCATCGCTTCCGCCTCACCAACCTTATGATTGTGGCATTGATTTGCTTCCAGGAGCTACGCTGCCCACCAACCGCCTATACAGCCTGTCCAAGCCTGAGCGCGAGTCCATGGAGCGCTATATCACCGACTCACTCTCCGCTGGCATCATTCGACCGTCCACTTCTCCGCTTGGGGCAGGATTCTTTTTCGTTGAAAAGAAGGACAAATCCCTTCGCCCCTGCATTGACTTCCATGGTCTCAACAAAATAACCATCAAGAACAAATATCCTCTCCCTCTGTTAGCGTCCGCATTTGAGTTGCTCCAGGGAGCCACCATTTTTACTAAGCTGGACCTTCGCAATGCCTATCATTTGGTTCGTATTCGAGAAGGGGACGAATGGAAGACCGCATTCAACATGCACTTAGGCCATTTCGAATATTTGGTCATGCCTTTCGGTCTTACCAATGCTCCGGCAGTGTTTCAGGCTATGGTGAATGACGTGCTTCGGGATTTCATTAACCACTTTGCTTTTGTGTACTTGGATGATATTCTCATTTTTTCCAAGACTCGTGAGGAGCATGTTGAACACGTCAGACTGGTGCTTCAACGGCTGTTGGAGAATCGCCTGTTCGTCAAAGGTGAGAAGTGTGAATTTCACGTCCCGACAGTGTCTTTTCTGGGGTTTGTGATTGATCGGGGGCAGTTGAGAGCAGATCCTGCTAAGGTCAAGGCAGTGGTGGAGTGGCCAGGGCCTAAGACCCGGAAGGCACTCCAAAAGTTCTTGGGCTTTGCGAACTTCTACCGTAAGTTCATTTGTAACTTTAGCACTGTGGTGTTGCCGTTGACTACTCTCACTTCTCCTAAACAGCAGTTTGTGTGGTCGCCCCAGGCCCAACAGGCTTTTGTGCAACTGAAACTGTTGTTTTCCTCTGCCCCCATTCTCATTCAAGCAGATTTGTCTCGACCCTTCATTGTGGAAGTGGACGCGTCGGATTCTGGTGTGGGAGCAGTCCTTTCCCAACGAGTGGAAGGTAGACTCCATCCCTGCGCCTTCTTCTCCCATCGTCTTTCCCAGGAAGAGCGTAATTATGATGTTGGGGATCGGGAGCTCCTGGCAATCAAGTTGGCCTTGGAGAAATGGTGCCACTGGCTGGAGGGGAGTGTGCATCTGGTGCTGGTCTGGACGGACCATAAGAATCTGTCGTATCTGCAGACGGCCAAACGCCTCAACGCCCGGCAAGCCAGGTGGACCTTGTTTTTTACTCGTTTTGATCTTGTCATCACGTACAGGCCAGGGTTGCGTAACACCAAGCCGGATGCCCTCTCGCGCCAGTTTGCTTCCAGTGGGGAGGGGGAGGAGGAGAAGGAGGAGAGGACTATCATCCCGGCTGGCTGTGTGGTGGGTACAGTGACGTGGGAGATTGAGAAGTTGATCAGGGAGGCTCAGCGACTGGAACCTGATCCCAGTTCGGGCCCCGCGGGCCAACAGTATGTTCCCACAGCTGTCTGTGGCAAGGTCATTCATTGGGCGCATGCAGCTAAGTTCTCGGTGGACTTTGTCACCGGCTTACCGTCATACTTACCATTGTTGACCGCTTTTCCAAGGCAGCCCATTTTGTGGCCCTGGCTAAACTCCCGTCTGCTTTGGAAACTGCTAAACTCCTTGTCCAGCATGTTTTCTGTTTACATGGCATTCCCCAAGACGTTGTGTCGGACCGAGGGGCCCAGTTTACTTCCCGGGTGTGGAAGGAGTTTTGTGCGGAACTGGGGGCCCAGGTCAGTTTGTCTTCTGGCTTTCACCCGCAGACAAATGGTCAAGCTGAGAGGGCGAATCAGGAACTGGAGGCCATGCTACGCTGTGTCGTCTCATCTAACCAGTCCACTTGGAGCGAGGAGTTGGCCTGAATTGACTATGCCCACAACGCCAGTACGTCAACCGCAACGGGAGTGTCGCCTTTTGAAGCCTCCCTGGGTTATCTACCTCCGCTCCTGTCTGTCATGGAGGGTGAGCTTGCCGTGCCATCTGTCCAACATCATATTCGTCGATGTCGGCGCGCCTGGAAGGCTACTAGGGCAGCCTTGCTTAGGACGGTGGAACGGAACGCTTGTTCCATTCCGCCGTCCTAAACAAGGCCGGACCAGTCCGGACCAGCTCGTTGTGCCCGCCTGCTGGGTCCCCACCACCTGCCCGGATTATCGATGACGCACCTGCATATTCCATAACGCGGATTATGGACGCTAGGCGCCGCGGTAGGGGCTTCCAATACTTGGTGGACTGGGAAGGGTATGGTCCGGAAGAGCGTTGCTGGGTGCTGCGATCCGCTATTCTCGATGACGGTATGGTGAGAGAATTCCGCAGACGGCACCCGGACAAGTTTGGTCGGTCGCCGGGAGGCTCCCGTTAAAGGGGGGGGTACTGTCATGGTCCGACAGCTCTTGCCTGGCTGCCTGCCCATGCGTTATTGTGTGCATGTTGCTCCCTTCCTCTCTCTCCCACTCTCTCTCTCTCTCTCTCTCGTAACGGGATTGTTTACCTCCGAGTGGTGACGAGCATTCCCGAGAGTGTTCCCGCGCAGAGACTGACCGCACCTGTTGTTGATCGGAGCCGACCAGCTGTAACCAATTATCCGCCATCTCCCGGGCTGCCGTCTTAACAGGGCGATCGAGCTTCAGTCAGCGTTGGATCATTGTGTGAAGCACGGTAGAGCAGCGCCGATGGTTTTTGTGGCAGTTTATGTTGAGCTGAGGATTGTTTAGTTACTCTGCGTGTGTTTGTGTGTTTGCCACTAGGAGGGAAACGGAGAGAGAGATCACGGGAGCTGGACCGCCTTTTGGGATTACTGTTTGGAAGGAGTCACTACGTGTGTTTTCACTTCACGGCCACGAGCACTGCTAGGAGGAGAAGGAGGAGACCACACCTGGGCACCCCATCACTATATATATATATATTGAACTGTTGCACCTTTACCGCACTGTAAATAAATCCACTGTCTTCTCCCAAAGGAGTCCTGCATACGAGTCCTGTTTTCTACGCCTACCCTGACATATAGGGCATATATGGTATCACTCTTGGCTGGAAGCAGTGCTTAATCAATGAAAAAAAAACAAACACAAACTTTGTCCAAAAACCTCTCATGTTTAGCTGTTTTCCACTTTTTCTTTGGTCATTTTAGCCTTTTTGGCCAGGGTGAAGGGAGTATCTGCCATCAAACAAGAAGACAGCCGCATGTAACTACGATGGTGTTTGCTAGTTCACCTTACGTGGATTAATGTAATAATGTGGTTAGCTTACTCAATGTAAATTACACACGAACAACATTAAGCTACTCACACAAAGAAGAACGGCTGCTGCTGCCATCATCATCCGTCATCATTTCTGCTACACTGACAGGGCTAGGGGCCAGGACTCTCCAGGTCCGATAACAGGCACCACACCCGCAGTAGATGTGCTCGGTGTGAGGTCTTGCAGCAAGCTATCAAATACGGTGCATTTCTCGGCTTTTAACAAAATGCTATATGTCGCCAGGTGTTTCATCAGATTCGAGGTGTTACCTCCTTTGCACAGTATCACCCTAAGCACTTGTTGCAGGCTGCTGAGTTTGCATCTTTAGCTGTGAAGTACAGCCAGACTTTTGACCGCTTCGCCTTGGGCATTTTTAATCTGTAGCTCTGCTCTAAAAGAACGTACGTACCTGGCCCCGCCTACTACGCTTGCAAAGGTAAAATGATTGGCTAGAATCCAAAGTGTACATCTCAAGAAAAAAAAAGCACCGAAAGAAAGCACCGAAATGTGCGCTGCTTTTCGGTCTGGTTACTACTGTTTATGTCAGAACAATACCGGTACCCATCCCTATTCCTATATGGCTATATATAATCAATATAAACAATGGCAGTACAATTTTTTTTAAATAGCTCTGTATAGCTTTATAACGGCTGCTATAATATTTTTCAGACCATAAGGCACAAAGGGTCCACTTCTGTACCATTGATTCATTAATACTGAATTCTCTCGCAGCTGCTCTATTCCCATGTTGTACTGTGCGAGTGATAGCCCTGAGTTTGAAATCCGCTTTGTAAGTAAGTTTCTTAACAGGTGCCATTTTGGGGTCCTTATACACACACAATACGGTAATATTATGTTGAAGCACAATACGTATTCCTCCGCAAGGCTCGTGACTACAGTAGCCAACATGCTCCGAAAATCCATCAAACGGTGTGGCTTCATAGGTTACCAAAGTCGTACTAAAACATTTTTTTGACAGATTTTTGAGCACAGTGTACCAAATAAAATCGGTTTGACGTCAGTAAACACAACCAGAATTCAGACATAAGGCGCACTGTCGATTTTTTTGAAAATTAAAGGATTTTAGGTGAGCATTATAGTCCGAAAAATAGGGTAATCAGACTATGTTTCTGGTAGCATTTGTGTGTGTGATTCTGCCTGTGAACACAATAGTTTGAATCAATTCTAATAAAAGTTTTAGGGCGGTACAGTGAGATTATGTTAACAATCTATTCAAACTTGACTTGCTTCCACCAAGGTTTTCAAGGCCATCTTAAATATTTATTGGTTAAAAATTGGCAAATAGGTATAAAACATACCAACTGTGATTCAAACAACTATGGTATGTGTTGTCAACATGTAGAAAGTACCATACAAAGATTTAAAATATAGTGGTGTGCTGGGAGTGGGTAAATGGAATCTCCCATCATCTCTCTGGGACATTTTGTTTACTGTATCTGTTCTGGTTTTGTAGCTGTTTTAGGTCATTTCTGCCAATACTGCAGTGTTGTTTTGATTTACAGTTGCTGCGGTGGTAAAAAAAAGAGATGTTGCACAATGAGTGACTTTATGAAGAAGACCTCATTGGATGCGCAGTGTTGGTTGTTTTTTATGTGTTGAATACATGAATGTCCTCTATGTCTCACTTGGGCTACAGCAACATCTGAAGGTCAGTACCTCCTTTGTAGATTCCACACTTTGTGGTTTCTCAGCTCTTTAAAATACCATACCATGAATGACTTTGTATTTCACTTTACATTCACATCTGTCGTCTTTCAAGTCAGCCCCAAAATGCATCCTGACAAAAAAGGTATTGTCAACAGAAATTATCTGAAGCCAAGGTAATTAGAAATATACTGATGTATAATATTATATAATATGCCGAATGTAATCAAGTCCAACTATTTACAAATCAGTACCTATCATTCATCACCCTTATAATGTTTGTGTAGTCAGAGTAAACATGTCATGCGAGTCTAACCTTATTTTCACTGCACAACAAACCTCGTTTCAAGAGAATAATGAAAACAAAATGAATATATACAAAACACAATGCTATTCCCTTTGAAGGAAAGAGTGCACAGAGAGTGAGCTGCCTTGGTGAAGGTTTGCGGTGATCATCACGATCACCTCTGTGATGATTGAATGACATGTAGGCACAAACACTGTCAAAAACATAACCTCTTTGGCGTAGGTGATAAAGTTTGGCTGGAACAAAGAGAGCTGCTTCAAATGTCCTCCAAAGAGCGACTTTTACTGTTATACTGTTGTACATTTCAGAGCCTGCATTTCTTCACTTCTTTTACTCGAGCAAAGAAGTTAAATCTGTGCTTCAACTTTTACCAGAATAGTTTTTAACACAACTACGTGTATTTCTGCTTACATTAAGTGTGTGTGTATTTCCGCAACCTCGGGCTTATATTTGTATTTTACACAGCTTCCAAACTGTTTCAGAATTATTATTATTTTAAATTTTTTGTAGTTTCACAGTGCCATAAGCTACTTTTGATCAGAACACTTTTTTCATGACCTCTTGCTTTTCTCTATAAGATACAAAGGTAATTACTCACCTGTCCTCGAACGTGTACCAGATAAGAGTGGTCAACAGACTCCCCAAACAGAGGAGATTGATCATAATCGAGAGCTTTTTCCTCATGTCGCTCTAGTGCTTCACCTTTCTTAACACTTCGTTTTAACTCAGCTTTTTTTTATGTACTTTTACCTCATATGTTGATACGTCAGTCTGCCCGGTTTAACTGTCTGGTGGTTTATGATGATTCATAAAATGAGTAGGCATCCTCGGTTAATTATTACTATATGAGAAGAAGAAGGCACTTGTATGGGCAATGAAACATTTCTCCCACTGAAAATGTGTCCAGATGAACAGAATCAACCTTTGGGGATTTTCTTAGCTGGATGATTGAGCATGCATCAAGACATTTGAGACTGTGAGCCTTGTAAAAGCAAAGAAAAACAAAAATCACTCACAGGTGATTTGTACAAAGATGTTTTTAAGACAACATCTACATTTCAAAACTGAGTTGCCTCCATGGATGTTTTCAGACCTGTTTTGCCAGCTCATGAAATGAACTTTGATTCATTTTTATTCTAGAAATCAAATAATTTAAAAATCTATTTATTTTATTCTAGGTGTACTGACAACTATCAGTGGATTACTTTGATACAAGAAGTAACAGCAGACAGAAATAGTACTTGAGAATCTGCCTATTCTTCTTTATTAATGTAATCTAGTGATAATTGTGATTATGTTCAATAATACCAATACAGAAACTATTGTAGGATCTACCTTACAATATACAGGGAGTGCAGAATTATTAGGCAAATGAGTATTTTGTCCACATCATCCTCTTCATGCATGTTGTCTTACTCCAAGCTGTATAGGCTCGAAAGCCTACTACCAATTAAGCATATTAGGTGATGTGCATCTCTGTAATGAGAAGGGGTGTGGTCTAATGACATCAACACCCTATATCAGGTGTGCATAATTATTAGGCAACTTCCTTTCCTTTGGCAAAATGGGTCAAAAGAAGGACTTGACAGGCTCAGAAAAGTCAAAAATAGTGAGATATCTTGCAGAGGGATGCAGCAGTCTTAAAATTGCAAAGCTTCTGAAGCGTGATCATCGAACAATCAAGTGTTTCATTCAAAATAGTCAACAGAGTCGCAAGGCGCAAAATAACTGCCCATGAACTGAGAAAAGTCAAGCGTGCAGCTGCCAAGATGCCACTTGCCACCAGTTTGGCCATATTTCAGAGCTGCAACATCACTGAGTGCCCAAAAGCACAAGGTGTGCAATACTCAGAGACATGGCCAAGGTAAGAAAGGCTGAAAGACGACCACCACTGAACAAGACACACAAGCTGAAACGTCAAGACTGGGCCAAGAAATATCTCAAGACTGATTTTTCTAAGGTTTTATGGACTGATGAAATGAGAGTGAGTCTTGATGGGCCAGATGGATGGGCCCGTGGCTGGATTGGTAAAGGGCAGAGAGCTCCAGTCCGACTCAGACGCCAGCAAGGTGGAGGTGGAGTACTGGTTTGGGCTGGTATCATCAAAGATGAGCTTGTGGGGCCTTTTCGGGTTGAGGATGGAGTCAAGCTCAACTCCCAGTCCTACTGCCAGTTTCTGGAAGACACCTTCTTCAAGCAGTGGTACAGGAAGAAGTCTGCATCCTTCAAGAAAAACATGATTTTCATGCAGGACAATGCTCCATCACACGCGTCCAAGTACTCCACAGCGTGGCTGGCAAGAAAGGGTATAAAAGAAGAAAAACTAATGACATGGCCTCCTTGTTCACCTGATCTGAACCCCATTGAGAACCTGTGGTCCATCATCAAATGTGAGATTTACAAGGAGGGAAAACAGTACACCTCTCTGAACAGTGTCTGGGAGGCTGTGGTTGCTGCTGCACGCAATGTTGATGGTGAACAGATCAAAACACTGACAGAATCCATGGATGGCAGGCTTTTGAGTGTCCTTGCAAAGAAAGGTGGCTATATTGGTCGCTGATTTGTTTTTTGTTTTGTTTTGAATGTCAGAAATGTATATTTGTGAATGTGGAGATGTTATATTGGTTTCACTGGTAAAAATAAATAATTGAAATGGGTATATATTTGTTTTTTGTTAAGTTGTCTAATAATTATGCACAGTAATAGTCACCTGCACACACAGATATCCCCCTAAAATAGCTCAAACTAAAAACAAACTAAAAACTACTTCCGAAAACATTCAGCTTTGATATTAATGTGTTTTTTGGGTTCATTGAGAACATGGTTGTTGTTCAATAATAAAATTATTCCTCAAAAGTACAACTTGGCTGATAATTCTGCACTCCCTGTAAAGCACATTGAGGCAACTGTTGTTTTTATTTGGCGCTGTAGAAATAAATTCAAATTGAATTGAATTATCGGTTAATTAAGTGGATAAAATTTTTCAAAATGAAAAACGCAAATAATAATAATAATAATGATAATAATAATAATAATAATAATGGAGTTGTTTTTTTTTTTCCCCAGCAATAAAGCTGCGTTTTCAGTTTAAGTCTTGTCTCCAAGAGTCCTGCATTTTGGGTCCACCACTCCTGCCTGCCTGCCACACAGCCAACCATGACACTCCAGTTAAGTTTTTCATCTATTATTACACACAAATGTTTGGTTTTTTTAGATATCAACACCATTTATTTGATTCTTTGCATTTCTGGGTTATTAAACAGTTTAGATTTTTTTTTTGAGAATTGAGGTAGTAAAGAGACAGGTCTGTAGTTTGTGAAATGGTGTTTGTTGCCAGATTTGTATAGAGATATAACTTTTGCTATTTTCATTCTGTCTGGAAAGTTTGAAATGATAAATTACAGATGTTTGTAAATGGTTTTATAATAGCCTCATTCAGTCTTTTAACCACTATGATAACAATATCATTACAATCCAAAGATTTCTGATTTTTACATTTTTTTGACAATTTCAAAAACTTCATTTTCATCAACTGCTGTGAGAAACGTAGCATATGGATTTCTGTCTATCAGTGTATCCAGTTTTTCCAGTGCTTTCCCAGGATCAGTGATTGTTCTTGCTAAATTTGGGCCAGTAGTTACAAAGAATTCCTTTAGACTGTTTGCCACAACATCCATATTGTATTCTTCATGGTCGTTATCAATGAAATATTTGGGATTGTTCTTTTGTTGCAGATCATCCAAAAAATATAATATTAGAAAAAGATAACCCATGTAAACACAAAATGCAGTTTCTAAACAAAGGTGTTCATTATTAAGGGGAGAAAAAAAATCCCAACCTACAAGGCCTTGTGTGAACAAGTGATTGCCCCCTAAACCTGATAACTGATTGGGCCACCCTCAGCAGCAACAACTGCAATTAAGTGTTTGTGATAACTGGCAATCAGTTTTTTATGGGGCTGTGAAGGAATTTTGGCCCACGTATCTATGAAGCTGGAGCTCTGCCATGCAGGCCATTTTTACCCAGTCTTTTTCTTATGGTGGAGTCATAAACAGAGACTTTAACTGAGGCAAGTGAGGCGTGCAGTTCTTTAGATGTTGTTCTGGGGTCTTTTGTTGCTTCTTGGATAAGTCATCGCTGTGCTCTTGGAGTAATTTTGGTCAGCCGGCCACTTCTGGGAATGTTCAGCACTGTTCCACGGTTCACCACATGCATCCTGACTATATGGAGCAGATATTGTCTTAACTAGTTCATACCCCTCATATGAGCTGTGGCAGTGCACAGCTCATGTCATCATCAGTTCAACAAAGGTGGGCGGCAGAACTTATTTAATGTTTTTACTTATCTTATTTACCATACCTGTACATTAGCAACATGATCTCAAATGAAAGGTACATTTGTCTGCTTTTGTTTGTCTGTCTGAATGAATTTATTCATACATTCATTCAATTCTTCTTCTTCTCATCTCTCTGTTGCTCCTCAGACTTTTTCTCTGTAACAGTGTTTATTAGTCAAAATGTCAAAAATGATTAAATCTTCTGTTTTGTAACTTTTGGTTCAGACATTATGTGGAATAAGTAATATGTGATTAAAGCAATAAGTGAAGTTTTTAAGTTATGGAGGGGAGTGTTCCAGTTTGACCTCATGGTGGCACTTTTCTCTCTCTTTAAAGCTCTTGTATTGTCAGTTTTATTCAATTTGGTTCAATTTTATTTTATTTAAACAGCACCAGTTCAACAGTTGCCTCAAGGCTCCTGATACTGAAAAACCCCAACAATAAGATTACACTCTATGACCAAGAATTTGGTGAGAATAAAAAGGAGAAGGGAAAATAACCCTCCCTTTTAGCATGAAGAAACTTCCAGCAAAACCAGGCTCAGAGAGGAGCGGCTATCTGCTGTGAATGGTTGGGGTGGGGAGAGGAAGACAGGACAAATGACATGTTGTAGGAGAGATTAATAATAATTAATCCAGAGAGGTGTATAAACACACAGTGGCTGAAAAACGTTGAGTAAAGAAGAAGTGCATCATGGAAATCCCCCAGCAGCCTACACCTATCGCAACTAAAAGAGGTCACCTGGTCCAGCCCTAACTATATGCTTTAGCAAAAAGGAAAGTTTTAAGCCTAATCTTAAAAGTAGAGATAGTGTCTGTCTCCTGAATCCAAACTGGAAGCTGGTTCCACAGAAGAGGTGCCTGAAAACTGAAGGCTCTGCCTCCCATTCTACTTTTAAATACTCTAGAAACAACAAGTAAGCCTGCAGAGCGAGAGCGAAGTGCTCTAATAGGGTGACTGACTTTGAGGTCTTTCAGATAAGATGGAAGGGTTCTATGTGTAGGAGGTTAATGCACACTAGCTCAGTGTTTGTTTGTTTGTTTGTTTGTTTGTTTAGACCAATTCCAGCTCAAATACAATTTGCATTTGAGCAAACTTTACAGTAAGATAAGATAAGATAAGATAAGATGGCCTTTATTAGTCCCACAGGTGGGAAATTTGTTTTGTTACAGCAAAAGTGCAAAGTTATGTAGCAGAAATTAGAAAACACTGGAATGCAATAAAATACAATAAAATAAAATAAAATACTATACAATAGAATAAAATAGAATAGAATAATATATACAATAGAATAAAATAGAAATACAAATACTATATACAACTGAGTAGGAAAATACAAAAACACAACTTCGTCAGAAGAAGAATTGCACACGATAGCAGTCTTATTGCACATGTGTGGGTTTGTGTGTTTGATCAGCTGCAAAAGTCTTTATTGTAGAGTCTGACAGCAGTGGGGAGGAAAGACCTGCGAAATCTCTCCGTCCCACACCGTGGGTGCCGCAGTCTCCCACTGAAGGAGCTGCTCAGTGCTGTCACAGTCTCATGCATGGGGTGGGAGATATTGTCCAACAGGGATGACAGCTTAGCCGCCATTCTCCTGTCACTCACCACCTCCACTGGGTCCAGAGGGCATCCTAGAACAGAACTGGCCCTTCGGATCAGCCTGTTCAGTCTCTTCCTGTCCCCAGCAGAGATGCTGCCCCCCCAGCAGACCACACCATAAAAGATGGCTGAGGCCACCACAGAGTCATAGAAGGTCTTCAGGAGTGGGCCCTCCACTCCAAACGACCTGAGTCTCCGAAGCAGGTACAGCCTGCTCTGCCCTTTCCTGTAGAGGGCGTCTGAGTTATGAGTCACATGAATGTGACTCAGAATGGCAGACAGTACCAAAATTGTTGAAACTGAAAGGCAGCATCATGAGCACCAGCTTACTAAGCTATAAACTGATGCAGGAAGTCCAACAGTTATACTGATGTTATCAGTTATTTTCAACCAGTCAGAGAGACTCACCACACAAAGCTGACACAAAACCTTTATAGATAAACATTTACAAATCAGTTTGATCAGAACAGCCTGCACTCTCCTGCAAAAGTGCAGGCTGTAGCAGTCTATGCTGAGTGGTGCTGGAGCTGGCTTCTATCCTTTTTCTGGTTGGAAAAGAAGAACAGTGGAAATAACCTTTTCTTCATGTTTCGAATAGTTTTAGAGGAATTAAGACATCCTTCAGAACAACGGTAGGTGTTTCCAAATGGCCTTCTGCTTTTCCTAAAGTCACTTTCAGACTTTGCGGTGAAGGTTGTGTTGTGTTCAGTTTTTTACAACCTCTAAACATCCACCAATGCTAAACACTCTGTGTTGGTCTGTTGGCTGGTTGGACAATCAAAGTTATAGAGTGGTGGTGTTTGGGTAAGTTTAAACAAACAAAAAATAAAGAAAATCATCAATCATTCTCACTATGTAGACATACATGTGTCAACCTCGACATTAAGGTTTGCATATGTCAGTGGAGCAGAGGAGTAAACTTGGCCCATAAGTCCTGCAAAATTTATCTCCATAAGACTCATGGCAGCCCCATTTTAATAGTCTTTAAAAAAATAAATAAATGCATTTTAAAAGTCCATACAGGATGACAGAAATTGATTTAAGTTACTTTAAATATCATTTGTTTGATTATTTAAGAAAACAGCCTGTTAAAAACTTTGGCCTGCTTTATATATCACATCTTTTCGTCTTGTGCCCTTACTTTTGATCAGTCTGAGGTTCTTCCCCTTGAGACTAAAGGGTTGCTTTACAGCAAAATGCTGAAGGCCGAGATCTGTTCTCTCAGTGACTTTCAGCTTTGTTAAACATTAAATTTAATCTCATGTATACAGGTTTAAATTTGGGTTCTGTTGTTTACTTAAAATACCAAATATCCTCAGACATTTAAAACAATCTTAGCAGACAGAAACACGGAAATGGCTGATGTAGCTGCATCAGGAGACACGTGTTCTCTCCCCTGCAAACCATTTGTGGTTGCTAATCTTTAACAGGTTGAGTAGTTGTTTCTCCTTCTTCTTTGTCTCTCTCTATAAAGCAAAGGTTTACAAAGTTCTCCAGAATAGCTGAGGTTTTCTGAAGGCTAGAGCTAAATGCTGTCTCCTCCATAGTGGAATATACATTTTTATATAGTGACATAATTTTGAAGTACTTTGGCGGTCTTTAGTTTGTGGCTGATTGTCGATAGGTGAGATTATGTTGTGTTTTTCTCTGGAGATCTTTTAAGAATAGAACCTGCTAAGCTTTCAGACCTGCTTTCGATGACGCTTCATTTATTTTGCATGCATAACCCATCCCACCAAACGTCACTCTGAACGCGACACCGGCTCTCCACGTCTTTGTAATTGTTGATGACCTGATGGGTTCATTTAAACTTTAAATAAAAGTTTAAATAAAATAATGTACACTTTTTTGAACTCAGGCTCTGTTATTTATGAAAAATAACATCCGAAAGATAAGCAGGAGTTGATAACATGGAAATGTCATTGCTCTGCTCGGCTTTGCTGTTTGTCGGCCTCGTCGTGTTTGTCTCTGGAGGTGAGATTTAGCTATTAGAAACTAAACTGTTTCCTTCTGATACTCTTCCTCAAGAGAGGAAGAGTATTTATGTAACTCGGTTCCACCACTTGCGTAAATATGCATACTTTATTAATCCCGTAGGAAATTAGTCCGGGAGCAGTGTGTAGAGGCGGTACCTTTCTCAGGGATACCTCAAGGTAGCCATTTGGTGGATTTGAACTCCCAACCTTGTGATCATGGGGGACCACTCCACCTGCTGAGCTAACTCTGCCCCACTTGTGGACTGAAGTGTATTTCTGTTCTGAAGACAGGAAAAAAATGATCAGACAGGGTCACGTGGCTCGTCTTTGCTGTATTCCCTGCCATGATTTCATTCAGCTCATCTGTTAGAGACACTTCTTCACAATGATAAAACCACCACTGTGCCTTTACTATTTTTAAAACATTTCTCCGTCCATGCTACTTTTTCTTTTTGGTAAATAGAATCATATCTCTTTGCTACATTCATATGCATGTTCCTCGGGACGCAGAGACTCAACAGTTTCAAACAGCTCATCAGCAGAGACAGTGAGCAGGTCTTTATGGCTTACACAGGCTTCATCGGCAGGAAGCAACAGGTGTAGAAAACAAACAGGACAGGAAAGAAACGTCCAGACAGAAGGACAGTTTTATCTTTTGAATTCTTCACCATTATAAATTAAAATTATAGTTAACACAAAGAAAACAGTATAGGCTGCTATTATTAGGTTATACCATTACTTATGCAAAGCTGCATTGTGTACTTTGATTCCTTTAACCTCACTGCTCTCTTGGTTTCTCTTTCAGACCCAAACATCATCACAGCCGAGTCTGGACAGAACGTCACTCTGCCATGTCGAGCTTTGAACAACAACGACATCATAATTCTTGAGTGGAGCAGAGCTGATCTGGGGACACAGCATGTTGTTGTGTACCGGGATGGGCAGTTTGCTCCAGACAACCAGCATCAATCTTTTAAGAACCGGGTGGATCTGCAGGACAGACAGATGAAGGATGGAGACGTGTCTTTGATTCTGAAGAATGTGACGACTGCTGATAATGGAACATACGAGTGTCGTGTCTTAATGGGAGAAATACACTCGTGGGAGCTCAACGTCATCTACCTGAGTGTTGTTGATCCTCCAGGTGAGTGAGTAGAGTTGAGCGTGTGTGTGATCAGAGGTGAAGCTGCTTCCTGGTTGTTGATGTTTGTTTCTAAAGATGTTGTTGATGAGACTTTGTAGAAAGCAGCTGGTCTGAGTGATGTGATCAGAGTGCAGTAGATAATGTCTGTCTCAGGTCTACGTGGGCCAGGTCCTCCAAAGACCGAGAAGGCTGGACGGTCAAGACTTAACATTTGTGTCACATTTGCGTCACAGTTGGACTTTAATCAACTCAGTCGTCTGCTCCTTGCTATCTAAAATATAACAGGACACTGGAGTAAATTCTCAACCATCTCACACTTCTGTTTAATCAGCTGTGTGAAAACTAAAACTTTAATCTCAGCCAAACCGATTTAGTCAGGAACAAATAAAACGCAGAAAAAGCCAAACAATATCATTTTTAAGTTATCTAAGTGACTTATGTATCATGTTTAACCTGAGTATCGAAAGAACGTGGGGGGGTTTGAATACGATGTGCCAGGAAGTCGCTGTTCTTGCCGGCTCTAGTTAGCCTTGACCTCCCAGTGAGCTATCAAGCGGGTGGGTAACAGACGTCTCCGAAAGTGTCCGAGTACTCTGCAAATATGTGATGTCTTGATAAACCGGGCAGATATTTGAAGTTTACACAGCTACATTCTAGCCGGAAAATATGTTAAAAGTTTATTTTGTGACCCAGAAAGAGTAATATTTCAAACTCACCAGCCCACTCCTCCCCAATTGCAACAATTGAAAAGTATTTTTATATTATCTCCAAAAGTTGAATCTGTTCATCTGGACGTAGCGTTTTGTGGGAGAAACGTTTCGTCACTCATCCAAGTGACTTCTTCAGTCTCAGCTGACTGCAGGTTTCCCCAAATCTTATAAACAGTACATTTGCATAATGACTGAAACCAGCCCACTGAAGGAACAATGGGCTGTGAGGTCAGCTTGAGTCACACAGAGGATGAAATAAAGAACTGCAACAAGACCCAAACTAGCACCACTGAAGGAACAACGGGCTGGGAGGTGTTCCTTCAGTGGTGCTGGTTTCAGTCATTATGCAAATGTACTGTTTATAAGGTTTGGGGAAACCTGCAGTCAGCTGAGACTGAAGAAGTCACTTGGATGAGTGACGAAACGTTTCTCCCACAAAACGCTACGTCCAGATGAACAGATTCAACTTTTGGAGATTTACTTTCCTGGATGATTGAGAATGCATCAAGATATTTTTATATTATTATAAAATATTATAAATAATAATTTAACTAGTAAAGTATTGAAAAGAGTAATAAGAGTAATATTACAACTAAGCAGCTGCCACCATTGTTGGAAACTGGGCCACGAAGGACACACCTGACCCATCCTTCAAATCTGCGGAAATGAAGGATGCATTTCGAGGAGTCTTTGAATTGGGACAGCCTTCGTCGCCTGGCTGTGACGTAATCGGGATTCAAATGCAGCCTCTGAATTGGGACATAGCAAGTGTCTGACAGCAGTTTGAAGAGGAAATGGATTCTGTTCTGTTCTTCACTCAACTACCTGACAGCTGACACCTCACACCTGTGTCTCACCTGCAGGTCAGACAGGAGGAGGCACAGAGGATGAAGGGAAGGAGGATCCAGTCAGTAGAGGAAACACTGGCCTGGGAGCAAGTCTCAGTTTTTTGTGTACTTGTTGTTTGTTTTATCTAATATTTAAAGAACCATGAAGCATGAAAACTGCAGAGTGTCTTTTGAAACAGATCTACATGACTTGAATAAAAAGATATATATTTAAAGTTTAAGCTTATTCTGTTTCTTCCATTCTGTTTGAAAGATGTTGGATCATGTTGTTGTGCCTTCGACATTAGTATATGCTAATGGACTGCACTGAGTACTAGAGATGGCACGATACCACTTTTTTATGTCCGATACCGATACCGATATCATAAATTTGGATATCTGCCGATACCGATATTAATCCGATATAGTGTGTTTTTTAATCAATAAAACTGTTTTTTTTAATATCTTGCTGCATTTTGTATAAGTTCATACTCAAGTTTAAATAAACAACAACACTAAAGCTATTCTGTTATACCTGTATGTAAAAAATACACTGCACCCAAAATATTTCATAGTTCAGCAATACTGATCAATCTAATAAACTTAAACCTGCTCCATCCTCCCTATTCTGGTATTTTAAAGAGTACTTAGCAGAAATATTAAGCAACCTAACTAATAGGGTTGCAAACTCCCAGCAAAAAAAATAGGGAACCACCCCCCACCCTCGACCTCATGATGCTTAATCGACATAATCAACTTTAATTTGATGCAGTGTGAAAAAAATGCACAGAAATAAATTATTTTTCAAGAATAATTAAATAGATTCAACATCTTTCTTCTACAGAATTGCAGACTGCACAGATGGTATCTTCCCAAAGGAAAAAGTACTATAGCTTACTAGGGTATATTAGACATTTAACAGTTACTATATACAGTAATGGACTTCTATACATTTTACATCAGATTAAAACTTTGGGTGTAAGATTCAGATAATTATTTATTAAAAGTTAGACATTTTAAATGAGAATAAGAAAGAAAAGTCTTTGTGCCCCCTTTTCCCTGTTAATGCCCTATCGGCCCCCCTGGCTAAACTTTGCTAGATCCGCCCCTGCACAGTTACCAGTGTCAGCTACGTAGAAAAGGATCCTGGTGTAGAAAGTAATATTAAATACATTCTAACAACAGCTTATCAAGCTTAAACGTGCTGCTGTTGTTCAGCCGCTGGTTTCCTCTTTCTGGTGCAAAGTGGGCCAAAAACAAAGAAGAGAGACGGACTCCCGACAGAAAAGCCGATCAGCTGATCATTAAGGAGTTTCATGAAGTAGCGGCAGGAGAGGGAGAGAGAGAAGAGGCAGACGCTCCATATATCGGTGGTTAAGCTTAACGCAGGTACGCTTTACTAACATTCAGAGATGAACTTACACACTTGCTTTACTTCTCTCTGGGATAACTTCCTCAGAGATGAATTGCTGGATTGCTAGCGAGGCTACAAATACACACAGCCGCTCTATCACCTGAGCACACTGCTCTGACTGCTACTGTTATGAGCCGAGTTACACCATGTCGCAAGTTTTGTGAGGTGCTTTTTTGATATTTAATGGATCGGATTACATTTTTTATTTTTCGCCGATATCCGATCCAGTAATTTACGTCAGTATCGGACCGATACCGATACCTAATATCGGATCGGTCCATCTCTACTGAGTACATAAAGTCTACAAATACATTTTTTTTTTTTACATTTTGCTGGCTTTGAACTTTATTAATCCTCATGTTGTGTTCATTTTGTGTTAAACGATTTTGTGAACATTAAGACTTCTAGTTTTGACACAGCTCCTAACCTGAGGAGATGAAGAAATTATTATCTCATGTCCCCTGACGTCTGCAATCATCTCCAGAACCACAAACATCACTTGGTTATTTTCAGGTCCTCTGTCTGCAGGTATAAACGTGTATTTTCCAAGCTTGTCTTGTGATGGCATCACATGCTGCCCATATGTCTATGTCATATTTAGACTGCTTGCTGTATATACTGTTTGAAAGGGCAGTCTCCTCTAAAAGCCACCAGATGCTCATCTACAGTGATGTGTAGAGGATGTAGAGGAGTTGCTGTCACCCCACACTCTTGTCTTGTTGAGGGCAGACTGGTCTTGTGTCATGGTTCAAAAAAGGAAGTCACCTGTAACAAGAGGCAAAATTTCTCGAGTGACATTCTGCATTGAAAAATTGTCTGACTAAAATCTGCATCCCATAAACTGCTCTTAAATACATTTCTGGATGTGTACTCAGCACTCAGCATCCAAAGACTCATGTATGCCTTGGTGTCTTTTCTGGGTTACCTCTTTCCAGTCGTCTTTGTAAGTCTGTGTCCCCTCGAAATTGGTCAAGTTTAACACTTTGGTTTTGATGGATTCAAGAACTTTTGAAAGTAGGATTTGATGTCATCAATCCAGGATACGGCACATTTTGAAGATCCCGTGGTCATCCAGGATGACATTTTCAGCTGAAAGCCTAACTTGATTCTCAGGTGGGGTTAAGTTCTTAAGTTCCCGTAACGGTTGCCAGGGAACCCAAGGTGACTGTGTGTGTGTGTGTGTGTGTGTGTGTGTGTGTGTGTGTGTGTGTGTGTGTGTACACATGCATGGGTGCATATTAATCTCTGTCTCTCTTCCACAGCATGTCTTTATCCTGTTTTCCTTCTCTCACCCCAACCGGTCGCAGCAGATGGCCCCGCCCCTCCCTGAGCCTGGTTCTGCCGGAGGTTTCTTCCTGTTAAAAGGGAGTTTTTCCTTCCCAATGTTGCCAAAGTACTTGCTCAAAGGGGATCATATGATTGTTGGGTTTTTCTCTGTATGTATTAATGTAGGGTCTACCTTAAAATATAAAGCGCCTTGAGGCGACTGTTTTTGTGATTTGGTGCTGTATAAATAAAATTGAATTGAATTAAATAAGTCCATGTGACAAATGGAGATGTATATGTATATAAGTAAGTAGTAAGTAAATAAACTTTATTTATTAAGCGCTTTTCGCAGATAGACAATCACAAAGTGCTGTACATAAATATTAAAATAAACAATAAAATCGATAGACAATGTACACAATATAAAAGATCAAATGTAAATAA
Source organism: Oreochromis aureus (assembly GCF_013358895.1). Taxonomy (NCBI): domain Eukaryota; kingdom Metazoa; phylum Chordata; class Actinopteri; order Cichliformes; family Cichlidae; genus Oreochromis; species Oreochromis aureus. The sequence goes on along the minus strand of NC_052944.1, from coordinate 60,954,242 downwards.
TGTAAAAAATATAAAATATGAAGAGATCAACAAAAGGCTTGTTTAAACAGAAAAGTTTTTAACTGTTTTTTAAAACAATCCACAGAGTCAAGCAAACGTAATTGTAGTGGTAAACTGTTCCACAGCCTTGGTGCAACAGACTGAAAGGCTCTGTCCCTTTTGTCTTCAGTCGGGTATGCGGGAACAACTAAGAGACTTTGAGTCTGTGAGCGGAGATGACGAGCAGCAGTGTATTTTATAAGAAGCTTGGATAAATAATCTGGGGCCTGGCCATTTAGTGCTCTATATGTTAAAACAAGAATTTTAAAGCGAATTCTAAACTCTATTAGGAGCCAATGTAAAGAATATAAGATGGGAGTGATGTGAACACGTTTGGTAGAACGAGTTAATAGTCTGGCTGCTGCATTTTGTATTGCCTGAAGGCGAGAGAGAGATGATTTATCCAAGCTGGTAAACAGGGAATTACAATAATCTAGGCGTGATGACACAACATTGAAGGAAATTTAAAACTGCTGGCTAAGGGTAAACGTAAATACAGTAAGATCATAATTCACGTCGGCAGTAATGACACCCGGTTACGCCAATCGGAGGTCACTAAAATCAATATTGAATCGGTGTGTAACTTTGCAAAAACAATGTCGGACTCTGTAGTTTTCTCTGGTCCCCTCCCCAATCAGACCAGGAGTGACATGTTTAGCCGCATGTTCTCCTTAAATTGCTGGCTGTCTGAGTGGTGTCCCAGAAACGATGTGGGCTTCATAGATAATTGGCAAACCTTCTGAGGAAACCTGGTCTTGTTAGAGAGACGGCATCCATCCCACTTTGGATGGAGCAGCTCTCATTTCTAGAAATATGGACAAATTCATTAAACCCCCAAAATATGACTATCCAGAGTTGGGACCAGGAAGCAGAGTTGCAGTCTTACACGCCTCTCTGCAGCTCTCTCCTCCTGCTACCCCCAAAAACCCATCTCCATTGAGACTGTGTCAGCTCCCAAAAGACAAAAAAACAAACTAAAACCAGCAATAAACAACTTAAACATAAAAATCACAAAGAAAGAACAATACAGTATCCACATCTGAACCAAAGAGTAAAACAGTGAAATGTGGATTATTAAATATTAGGTCTCTCTCCTCCAAGTCTCTGTTAGTACATGACTTAATAATTGATCAACAAATCGATTTACTCTGCCTTACAGAAACCTGGTTGCAGCAGGATGAGTATGTTAGTTTAAATGAATCAACACCCCGAGTCATTCTAACTACCAGAAATCCCAAGCACAGGCCGAGGGGCGGTGTGGCAGCAATTTTTCACACCAGCCTATTAATTAACGAAAGACCAAGACAGACTTTTAATTCATTTGAAAGCCTGATGCTTAGCCTCGTCCACCCCAGCTGTAAAACTCAGAAACCAGTCTTACTTGTTATCATCTATCGTCCACCTGGGCCTTACACAGAGTTTCTCTCTGATTTCTCAGACTTTTTATCTGATTTAGTGCTCAGCTCAGATAAAATAATTATTGTGGGTGATTTTAACATCCATGTAGATGCTAAAATGACAGCCTCAACATCGCATTTAATCTGTTACTAGACTCAATTGGCTTCTCTCAAAATGTAAAAGAACCCACCCACCACTTTAATCACACTCTAGATCTTGTTTTAACGTATGGCATAGAAACTGAATATTTAACAGTGTTTCCTGAAAACCCTCTGCTGTCTGATCATTTCCTGATAACATTTACATTTACAATAATTGATTACACAGCAGTGGAGAGTAGACTTTATCAAAGTAGATGTCTTTCTGAAAGTGCTGTAACTAAGTTTAAGAATATAATCCACCCACTGTTATCATCTTCAATGCCCTGTACCAACATAGAGCAGAGCAGCTATCTGAACGCTACTCCAACAGAGGTCGATTATCTTGTTAATAATTTTACCTCCTCACTCACGCACGACTCTGGATACTGTAGCTCCTGTGAAAACTAAGGCCTCAAATCCAAAGTCCCTGACTCCGTGGTATAATTCTCAAACACGTAGCCTAAAGCAGATAACTCGTAAGCTGGAGAGGAAATGGCGTGTCACAAATTTAGAGGATCATCATTTAGCCTGGAGAAATTGTTTGCTGCTTTATAAGAAAGCCCTCCGCAAAGCCAGAACATCTTACTATTCGTCACTGATTGAAGAAAATAAGAACAACCCCAGGTTTCTCTTCAGCACTATAGCCAGGCTGACAAAAAGTCAGAGCTCTACTGAGCCAACAATCCCTTTAACGTTAACTAGTAATGACTTCATGAACTTCTTTACAAATAAAATTTTTATCATTAGAGAAAAAATTACCAATAATCATCCCACAGATGTAATATTATCTACAGCTACTCTTAGTACCATCGATGTTAAGTTAGACTCTTTTCTCCAATTGATCTTTCTGAGTTAACTTCAATAATTAATTCCTCCAAACCATCAACGTGTCTTTTAGACCCCATTCCTACAAAACTGCTCAAAGAAGTCCTGCCATTAATTAATTCTTCGATCTTAAATATGATCAACCTATCTCTAATAATCGGCTATGTACCACAGGCCTTCAAGCTGGCTGTAGTTAAACCTTTACTTAAAAAGCCATCTCTAGACCCAGCTGTCTTAGCTAATTATAGGCCAATCTCCAACCTTCCTTTCATATCAAAAATCCTTGAAAGAGTAGTTGTCAAACAGCTAACAGATCATCTGCAGAGGAATGGCTTATTTGAAGAGTTTCAGTCAGGTTTCAGAGCTCATCACAGCACAGAAACAGCTTTAGTGAAGGTTACAAATGATCTTCTTATGGCCTCTGACAGTGGACTCATCTCTGTGCTTGTCCTGCTAGACCTCAGTGCTGCGTTCGATACTGTTGACCATAATATCCTATTAGAGCGATTAGAACATGCTGTAGGTATTACAGGTACTGCACTGCAGTGGTTTGTATCATATCTATCTAATAGACTCCAGTTTGTACATGTAAATGGAGAGTCCTCTTCAGACACTAAGGTCAATTATGGTGTTCCACAGGGTTCAGTGCTAGGACCAATTCTATTTACATTATACATGCTTCCCTAGGCAACATCATTAGAAGACATAGCATAAATTTTCACTGCTATGCAGATGACACGCAGCTCTATCTATCCATGAAGCCAGGTAACACACACCAATTAGTTAAACTGCAGGAATGTCTTAAAGACATAAAGACCTGGATGGCCGCTAACTTTCTGCTTCTTAATTCAGATAAAACTGAGGTTATTGTACTCGGCCCTGAAAATCTTAGAAATATGGTATCTAAGCAGATTCTTACTCTGGATGGCATTACCTTGGCCTCCAGTAACACTGTGAGAAACCTTGAGTCATTTTTGACCAGGACATGTCCTTCAATGCACATATTAAACAAATATGTAAGACTGCTTTCTTCCATTTGCATAACATCTCTAAAATTAGAAATATCCTGTCTCAGAGTGATGCTGAAAAACTAGTTCATGCATTTATTACTTCCAGGCTGGACTACTGTAATTCACTATTATCAGGAAGTCCTAAAAACTCGCTGAGAAGCCTTCAGCTAATCCAAAATGCTGCAGCAAGAGTACTGACAGGGACTAGAAAAGAGAGCATATTTCTCCTGTTTTGGCTTCCCTTCATTGGCTTCCTGTTAAATCCAGAATTGATTTCAAAATCCTGCTCCTCACATACAAGGTCTTAAATAATCAGGCCCCATCTTATCTTAATGACCTTGTAGTACCATATCACCCTATTAGAGCACTTCGCTCTTGCACTGCAGGCCTACTTGTTGTTCCTAGAGTATTTAAAAGTAGAATGGGAGGCAGAGCCTTCAGTTTTCAGGCCCCTCTTCTGTGGAACCAACTTCCAGTTTGGATTCGGGAGACAGACACTATCTCTACTTTCAAGATTAGGCTTAAAACTTTCCTTTTGCTAAAGCATATAGTTAGGGCTGGACCAGGTGACCCTGAATCCTCCCTTAGTTATGCTGCAATAGACGAGGCTGCCGGGGATTCCCATGATGCATTGAGTTTTTCCTTCCAGTCACCTTTCTCACTCACTATGTGCTAATAGACCTCTCTGCATCGAATCATATCTGTTATTAATCTCTGTCTCTCTTCCACAGCATGTCTTTCATCCTGTTTTCCTTCTTTCACCCCAACCGGTCGCAGCAGATGGCCGCCTCCCTGAGCCTGGTTCTGCCGGAGGTTTCTTCCTGTTAAAGGGAGTTTTTCCTTCCCACTGTCGCCAAAGTGCTTGCTCATAGGGGTCATATGATTGTTGGGTTTTCTCTGTATTTATTATTGTGCTATCTACTGTACAATATAAAGCGCCTTGAGGCGACTTTTGTTGTGATTTGGCGCTATATAAATAAAATTGAATTGAATTGAATTGAATTGAAATGCATGAATTAGTTTTTGCAGTTCAGCTGAGGAAACCATATGTCACAGTTTAGATATGTTTCTTAAATGATAGAAACAGGAACGAGACAAAGATTTTACACGAGAGTCGAGGCCCAGAGAAGAGTCAAATATTACTCCGAGATTTCGAATATTTGATTTGACAGATGGACAGAAGGAGGCAAGAACCTGACTGATTTTAGAATGTAGCTCAGGAGGAGCTATGATCATGGTCTCGGTTTTGTTAGTATTTAGAACAAGGTAGTTGCTTGAAAGCCAATCAGAAACCTGGGTTAAGCACTGGACTAGGGTGGACAGCCTATCCAGCTGATGAGGCTTAAAGGACATATGGAGCTGAATGTCATCAGCATAAAAATGATAAGACAGGTCGCTAAAAGATTGAATGATACCAGCTAAAGGAAGCATATAAAAAGAAAATAGTAATGGACCTAAAACTGAACCCTGTGGGACCCCACAGGTCAGGGCAGCAATGTCAGAGGTGAACCTATCAGTCCTAACAGAAAAGGTCCTGTCTGATAAGTAGGAAGAAAACCAGTCTAGGGCAGAGCCAGATATACCAGCCAAAACCTTGAGCCTGTTAAGTAGGATTTTGTGATCAATGGTGTCAAAGGCTGCACTAAGATCAAGCAAGATGATCACAGAACAATTCCCTGCGTCAGATGCCATTAATAGATCATTATAGACTCTTAGGAGAGCGGTCTCTGTAGAGTGCTGCTTTTGAAAGCCAGACTGAAAAGGGTCAAGGATGTGTAATTTACATAATACAGACCTGAACTGATTTTCAACAATTTTTTCAAGTAATTTACTTAAAAATGGCAATTTTGAAATAGGTCAGTAATTACTAGCAGAGCTAGGATCAAAATAAAATGAAATTGTCATGGTCCCCCATTGTGTTGACCTGCCATTTTTCTAGCTTAAGGCTTCTGTCGCTCCTTCTGTGTTTGATGGGACCACTTCATAAGGAAAAGGTTGCGGTTCAGTCTATTCCAGATTGTTTTATCCTTTCAGTCAGTGCTTCCTAGTCCTTAGCCTGTGAGTGTCACAAAGGACCAGAGGCTTGTACTAAAACTGGGCTCAAGTGCTGGACCAAGTGAAGAGATGGTTGAGTTAGATTTACACAATCCTTTTTTTGGGGAGTGTGGCAAATGTTTAGAATGAACACAGAATGAAATCATGCTTGGCATGAGGTTCGTGTCTAGGAAAACTAGTGTGGAGCTCTAAGGCAGGGACAGGGCGTGTTAGGCAACGAGAGTGGTTGCACTGAGGAGAAAGAACATAGGGAGTTTGTGTATTACAGAACTCCTCCAGGTGTACATGGATTTAACTGAGGGGTAAGGCGTACGTTGCAGATGGACTCAGTGGTGATTTGAGGAGAGAAGGTGTCGGAGTAGCAAGCAGAGCCAAAGAGTGGAGCCGTGACAAGAGAATTGAAGCACAAGAGAACAAGGTAGATAGATAGATTTGAGACTGAGGGTTAGTGGGTTAGTTGATGAACTGGCAGTGACGAGACGGCAACACTGGTTTTAAATATCTGTAGCAAATTGCTCCAGATTAGCTCCAGGTAAGGTGAAGACAGCTCCGCCCTGGGGCAGGCAGAGGAGAACTTTTCCAGTGGACTTTTCCAGCAGTTCACCTGGACTGTGACAGGGTGAAAAACATTAACCTGCTTGCAATCTTGCATTCAGGTTTTACTTGGAGGATCCAATGACGCACATCACTATTTGCAGTTTTTTTCATTTAGAGCTGTAAAATACCTCCACAACCGGTTACAACATGACAACGAAACACAACAGACAACACAGAGCAACACTTTGTGCTTTGTTATTCTGGGCATGCTGGCAGCTTCTTCCATGTTGGTGCATTCTGGACTTTCACCTTTCTGCACTCGTCCATGGCTGAAGAATTCCAAACTATTATTACTGCTATAGTTTTTATATGATTTATTTAAATACGTAATATTAACTGACGATGGCAAATGCAGCTCCTCGAACGTCAGCACTAAATTCATTTTTCATCTTAAATCTGCTTCTGCTGCCTGTTCATTCCTTGTTTCTGTCACCCACAAGCCTGCATCTTGTGTGCTGCAGTGCTTTCTAAAGTGTCATTGGTTGTAAAATTTGGAGCAGAGGTCTTTCTCTCCACAAAGGTTTGCTTTTTTGTACATTTCTGTGTATTTTTCTCTCCTTTTTTCATCTTTTTGATCACTGCCTCATATTAAAAGTGTATTTCCTAATGTATTGCAACCAAAGAATCTTTTCTCATAATAATGATGAGGGGGGAAACCACATAAACTAACACCCTGTAACAGAGGAAGGAGGAGGAGGTTCTAGGTTTATGTGAGTGAACTGGTAAAAGAAGAGTTAAGTCAGTATCAACAAAAGACAGAATGGAGAAAACATTTCTTCTGCTTTGTAAGTACACTGTAATGTTTCATCTTTGAAAAGGCCTAAAGATGCCACTTCTTTTGTTTCTCCATCACATACATCGAGTTTGTGTAGAAGACAACACAGACAGAACCACTTCCTGCTTATTCTGCTTATTCTGCATGAGTCTGTAGCTCTAACAAACTGTGTAAAACCTCTAAACCAACCTGTGTTTCATTTCTCTTTAGTTCTGATCTCACTGCTGAGCTACACCACAAACCAAGGTCAGTAACCTTCTTCTGTCCTGTTTTAAACCTGAAATAAACGACACATTTTAAAGATTAAAATATATTGACTCTCGTGAATATGAATGAATATTGTCAACCCAAAAGTTCTGTTAAAGTTTGATCACGATGAAGGTGCTGTTGTTTGACATAGTTAATAATGATCACCAGGGATGTTATTTCAGCCCTAAGTGTTATGAAAAATATAATATAATTATACTAATACAGATTTTCGTCACAGCTCTTCTGACTGTGAGTCCCAGCAGCTCTCAGATGTTTGGGGGAGAGTTTGTGTCTCTGAGCTGTGAGGAGGACGACAGCTCTGCTGGATGGACTCTGAGGAGAAACCCAAAGACACAACAGACGGCTCCGTGTGGAGATGGGTGGGAAAAACCAGCTGGTTATTCCTGTAACATCAGCTACATCGACCCAATGGACAGTGGAGTTTACTGGTGTGAGTCCAGAGAGGGTCCCATCAGTAACATGGTTAACCTGACAGTCACTGGTAAGCTGAGTGTGTGGAGTTAGTGTTGATGAAGCTGTGTGTAAATGGATGAAATGCTGTAGTTTGTCTCTGTGTTGAGGTGGATCAGTGATCCTGCAGAGTCCTGTCCTCCCTGTGATGGAGGGAGATGACGTCACTCTGCTCTGTAAAACAAAGACCACTCCCTCCAACCTCCCAGCTGCTTTCTATAAAGATGGCTCCCTCATCAGGAAGCAGCCTACAGGTAACGTGACCATCCAGCATGTTTCCAGGTCTGATGAAGGCCTCTACAAGTGTGACATCAGCGGTCATGGAGAGTCTCCATCCAGCTGGATCACTGTCACAGGTGAGGAGCTTCACTCACATTTTACCATTTCCATCATTTCACCTACAAATTCACCTGAACAGGTGGGATTCTCTCTGCCAGGGTTTTAATAGTTTTGCAATTTTCATTAGTTTTTATTTTTATTTCGTTTTGACTTCAGATTTTCAATTTTATATTAGTTTTAATTAGTTTTTACCAGTTGTTTGCTAGTTTAGTTTAGTTTTTATTTTTTTGAAAATCCTTAGTTTCAGTTTAGTTTTGATTAGTTTCAGTTATAATTTTAGTTGTGTTTGCAATAATTAAGTGTAACAAAATCCCAGTTTCATCATATCAGTCATGCTCTTCTGCTTATCCTTGGGTATGTTGCTATTCCAGCTACCATACCCTGCACCCTGGACAGGTCGCCTGTCTGTCGCAGGGTTAACACGCAGAGACAGACAACTCACATTCCCACCTATGGGTTCTTTAAACAGATGAACAACCACTTATACCAGGCAACTATAAAATGTATATCTTGGCCCCAATGAGACTATTAACTCTTGCAGCACCGGGTGTTAAGGCAATTGACTCACACAGTTATGTAGATATCCCAGTCCTGTTGTCTCGGGATGCATCACGCTGCCTTGCCTGGGGTTAGCGTCTGTTTCTGGGGATGAGGGTTGGGCGTGCTCCCTTACCTTCTCCAGGTAAGCTAGGTTAGCCTTCTTGTGTGAGCTTTTCAAGTGCACTTTAAGGTTTGTGGGATTTTTTTCCTTTTAGAAATGTCCCTCATAATTTGTCTCTTTCCACCACAAGACACTTGCTTTATCCAAAACACAGTCACATTCAAAGTAATCCCAAATTGGACTCTGGCGCTTTCTCCAGACTTTTCCTGACATGATTCTGCGCGTGGACGGAGCAGCGACACAGACTAACGTACTGCCACCTGCTGGCATAATGAGACACAGCAAGAAAAAAACCTGGAAACTAAACTTCATTTTCACCCTTGACTATTGTATGACACGCAAACATCAACGAAAACTAAACGCATTTTTGCTATAAATTCAGTTAATTTTAGTTAGTTTTGTGAACACTCATTACAGTTTTAGTTAGTTTTCCTTTTTTTGTTTTTATTTTTATTTCCGTTAACGAAAATGTTTTTTCACTTCTAGTTTTCATTATTTCGTTAGTTTTCGTTAACGATAATAACCTTGCTCTCTGCAGGTAGGCCAGCAAACACAATCCTACACCCATCCTCAGCACCACCTCCTGACCCCCCCCCCCCTCCCTCAACCTTGTGTTCAGAGTTGTCTGTCACCTGCTGGTGTTCTGTCCATACTTCATCTCCACTCTCCTCATGGTGTCTTTATATCGACGCAGAGCCAAAGGTAACACTCCGAGTCTCCTCTATGATTTTTTTTTTTTAATCAGTTTATTTTATTTCTATTAGAAATGTCTGATTATTTCATCTTACCTCCTCTCTATGCTAGCATCCCTGCCGACCCAAGCTGAGCAGAGACATGTACACAAAGAAATAAAAAGGAAATACAACTTAGAATGAACACTGTACATGCTGTTGGATGATGTTGGACTAATACTTGGCCCCTCTTTGAATACTGTCGCCCCTTGATGTCCCCATACTCAGAAAAATCCTAGATCCACTACTGGTTTGTTCACATGTTGCTGCATAGTTGAAGGTCTTCATTAAACCATTGCAAAAAGGTGCATAACATTAATTTAAAGCATGTCAAAATTCTTCTTACTCTCAACATTTGGTGAATGTAAGACAGAAATCAGTCTTTAACACACCGAGACAAGTTTACATTCACACCTAAAGCCAAGTGAGAACCAGCATTTAACAAATTTCACAATATTAATGGTGTTGTGTGTTTTAAATTGTGCATGTAAAACCTCAGCAACTACTTCCTCCTGTTGTTTCCTCTGAACACGTCTGTAGATAATCTTCACAGTGTTGATGATAGTGTCTGTATAGTCTATACAGTGTAGGTTGTTCTTCCGCTGTTAATTGTGAATGACAAAAAAAGAAACAAAAAACAAGCGGTTGGTGTTTCTCTGTAACAAATTTAATGACCACAGAGCTTCTGAAAGCTGCTGAATCTTCTTATAATGATACACGGGAAATAATAGTGTTTCTTTTTTAAACACAAAGTCTATATACTGACTGAACTTTTACATAAATGCTGTCATGTTCTCTCTATGTGTTTTATTGTATGTGTGGCCCAGCTACAATCTACACATCAGTGAGAAGAGACAGCATGAGTTTTAAACAAACAGACATCAGACCAAACAGGCGCTTTTTTCAAAGGAAATTAAGTCTACTTCTTTAGATGTGTAGTTAGGTAACATAAGAAATGAGCAAGCTCCATGAGGGATGGTAGACAATTATACAAAACAAGAAAATGGAAGTTGCATCGATGACATTAGCAGTTTGCATAAAATCATCGTTAAAGTAAATGGACCTTATGTGTTGGCCGGCTGTCAAACTGTCCAACGTGAAACCCGCAGCAGCTTGTTGTTTCCACTGAACTGATGTGTGATGGTGAAAAGACACCACAGTACTGATGAGGACCAAACAACGTACTCAGAAGTGAAAAGAGACATTATTAGTTATTAACAAACAGTTGAGACAAGTCTTTTAATGCACTTTCAATAAGAAATCAATAGATGGTCAAACGATTTGTATATAACAAGAGAATAGAACTCTTTAATGACTCTTTCTCCATTAAATAGACACAGTGTCAATGACGTTATTAAAAATCTGCATGAAAATCATTTAGTAAACTTTAAATGGATCACGTGCTTTTTCTGTATGACAGAGTGCTGATGATAGTGTGTATATAGTGTAACAAAGTGTGGGTCTATGTGGTACTTTGCAGTAAAATGTGTTTTCTTCTGGTGTTAAAGATGAATCACCAGAAACAACAGGTGGGTGTTTGTCTGAGACAGATGAAGCAACCACAGGGCTTCTGAGACATGTTGGCAGTTTCTAAGAAATCTTTTCATGATCTTCTTTTAACACACATCCTGAATACTGACAGCACTTTTATAAGCTTCACTCTGCACTGATGACCTCTGTTTTATTGTGCAGGGTGTGATCCAGCTACGGTCTATTTATCAGTGAGAGCAAACAACATCAATCGTCGAGAAACAGACATCAGACCAAACAGGCCCAGAGGTACAGCTGCTCTTTACTTAGTAAAAAGAAATCAAGCATGTTCCCTTAAAAACAGTAATGTGAACAAGAACGAATGTGTAGTCAGAAAAGCACTTGTGTCCTTTATTTAAGTGTAAATGGTTTTACACACAGGACATGTACAATTTGTGCAAATGCTGTTTGTGTTTAAAACAGACTCACCTATTCTTGATGCAGCTATTCATACTCACCGCACAATTACACAGCATGAACCTGTAGTATTTAATTTTTCAGATCAGGTTTACTGTACTTGTAGCTTAAAACTTTCACCGGTTGTGAATATGCAGTGATACATAAATAGTAAAATACTAGTGTTTTCCCTCAGACACACAACTAGTATCTAAAGTCCTTTAAAGTCAACATCAGGTGAACTGTTCACTTTAAAAGCAGTGAAATGATCTCTGACAATTTTTAAACATGCATACACATCTCTCTTTATGCAGTAAAGTTACAGTGGGATACAAATAATATCAGGCTGATCCTGCCGTAATTTGTTCCCCCTGTTCAAATCACGGACAAACAGTAAACCACAGCTGTTTATGTGTTTAAACCCATTTTGCACAGAGAGGCATTTTTTTGAAAAATATATTGACAGCAATGTTGAATATTATTACACAGGGAAAAAAAAAAAACAACTACATGTAAAATAATCACACCGTGACGCCTCTGCCTTTCTAAATGCAGGGACAGTAACTGCGTGTGTGTATGTAAGCGTGTAAAACCTGCAGATAATCAGATTAACAGTAACAGTATTTTGTCTCTGTCTGCCATTCTGCAATTCATCTCATGTAAACAATAACGTGGCGCACAGCGTGACGTGAAAAGAGGCACATACCTTTGATGTTGCGTGACGAACTCTGTAATCCTCGTCCACACGTAAACGCAAAAAAGGAGTTTTAAAAAAAAAATCTGTTTTCGGTGAATCGCAACGCCGTTTACGTGTGGACGAAAAGCCCAAACGCATAGAAACAGCTGAGTTTTCAAAAATACCCGTGTAGGTGTGGACGTAGCGTAAACGAGTTAGTAGTATATTTTATTACTACCTGTAATTTATTGCCGTTTACTTGTATTTGCTTAATTGTTTACTAAATGTTTGAGGTGTTAAATAAACCGCAATGGAGTTTGTAAACAAAATATGGGTGTGTCTGTTTGGAGGATGTGTTTGTGCCGGGGGGGGGGGTTAGGTGGTGGGGGGGCGCGAACATTTTCTTGTAAAAAAGGGGGGCCTGGCAAAAAAAGTTTGGGAACCACTGCCCTACGAGAACACCCATCTCCCATGCTACAGTCAGCAAACTCCTTGCTAAGTTTCGTGAAACTGGTTCAGTGTTGGATTTGCCAAAATATGGACGCAAGAATTACCTTCATTAATAAATTCAGTCTGATCTAAATTTCTCTTGTCTTCTCCAATAATAACCCGACTAAAATATGGACACTCAAACAACCAGAGAGAATTTACACAGAACAGATGAAGCAGAAACATTTTCTTGTTTGTTCCTCTCAGTAATCTGCCCTTTCTCATCTGTTATCAGTGACAGCAAATAAAGCACGTCCGCTTCCTCTCTGTATTTTTCTCCTTCTATATATAAAAGCCTGTGTCACAGCCATTTGGCTTATTTAAGTACTCACTGTTCTTGTTGGATCGTTTCACCTGTTCATTCTCACTCCCACTCCTTCATGCCCTGATGAACACAGCAGAGCTACTTGATGTCCTCCAGTATCTTGCAAAAAGATACTCTGTATGCAAACTGGAGCAGCCAGCGATTGAACCATGAACCACAAAGCGGATGTGGCTCAGGAGGTGACTGACAGTCTGTTTTATGTGGAGGTTCATGAATCAGATTCATTTGTGTTTTTATTTCTGTCATCTGATTTTTGGAGCACCGTTGCATCCTGGTACCTTACATCTCCCTTTATAAAGCTCTCTGCAAGATACCAACACCCACACACATTTACATGCACACACTAATGTTTACCCATACACATCATATATCTATGGCCTTTAAGTGACTCCTGACTAGGGATGGGTATCGTTTAGGTTTTTATCCGATACCGGTGCCAAACTGGTACTTTTGAAACGGTGCCGGTGCTTAAACGGTGCTCAAACCGGTGCTTAAAGAGTGGAGAACACAAAATTGGTCCAAAAACCTCTCATGTTCAGCTGGGTTTTTTTGTAAAAAGATAACAATGTTAGCCTTTTCTGCAGCTATAGGGCATATATGGTATCACTCTTGGCTGCAAGCAGTGCTTAATCAATGGAGGAAAAAAAAACAAAACACAAACTTTGTCCAAAAACCTCTCATGTTTAGCTGTTTTCCACTTTTTCTTTGGTCATTTTAGCCTTTTTGGCCAGGGTGAAGGGAGTATCTGCCATCAAACAAGAAGACAGCCGCATGTAACTACGACGGTGTTTGCTAGTTCACCTTACATGCATTAATGTAATAATGTGGTTAGCCTACTCAACGTAAATTACACACCAACAACATTAAGCTACTCACGCAGAGAAGAACGGCTGCTGCTGCCATCATCATCCGTCATCATTTCTGCTACACTGACAGGGCTAGGGGCCAGGACTCTACTCTTCGGGTTCTTGGGGGATGTTGCTAACTCCGGGTCCGATAACAGGCACCACACCCGCAGTAGATGTGCACGGTGTGAGGTCTCGCAGCAAGCTGTCAAACACGGCGCATTTCTCGGCTTAAAAAAAAAAAAAAAAAAAAAAATGCTATGCGTCGCCAGGTGTTTCATCAGATTTGAGGTGTTACCTCCTTTGACAGTATCACAGTATCAGCTTAAAGCACTTGTTGCAGGCTGCTGAGTTTGCATCTTTTGCTGCGAAGTACAGCCAGACTTTTGATCGCTTCGCCTGGTTTTAGTAACGCAGCATTCCTACGTGAAAGTAACGGTAATCTAATTACCGTTTTTGCAATAGTAATCCCTTACATTACTCGTTACTTGAAAAAAAGTAATCGGATTACGTTACTGCCCATCTCTGCTGGCGAGTGCGTACTTGTTCAAGGCATGGGTTTAACCACTCTGCACCCCGTTGTGTAAAGTCAGGCTGTTATGCAGTTTTGATGATGATGATGATGATGATGATGATGATGATGATGATATCTGCATTCGTGTTCGTCCTGCTTTGCCACTTGAGGGCGTACATGTGATTTTGGGGAATGATTTGGCTGGAAATAGAGTCTGGGCTGACAGTTCTTTGTCTGTTAAATCTGGAGTTCTGAATGACTCATGGGTGTCAACAGGTTTTTTCTGACTTTGCAGTTTGTGCTGTTACAAGGGCTGCAGCTAAAAGGGTTGGAGAGCCTGTAACTCAAGCAGAAGAGTGTCAGGTTGAACCAGATTTGATTGTTCCTGAACATTTGTCAGTTTCCCAGCAAGAGTTAATTCAAGCAGCATGCTGATGCTTCACTGACTGAGCTGCTTCACAAAGTGCAACCTAGTGATGACGCTAGAAATGCGGCCTCAGGTTATTTTCTGCAGAAGGATGTACTAGTCTGAAAGTGGAGTCTGCAAGGGTTGGACTCTGTTAGAAGTCCAGTTGTCCAGATTCCAACTAAATTCTGTGACGAGGTGTTAAAGCAGGGGTGTCCAAACTACGGCCCATGTCCATTTTTAAATTAGCCAAGTAATTTTATAAATAGAATAGGGCCCGCACTTCAACTTTTGCTTGTGTATTGCACTTCTTAGTTTTAACACCAGGGGGAGCTGCTGTCAATCAGTTGCTCCACCAAAAAGGACAATCACAGAAGAAATTTACCCCAAGTTACTAAACATGGCAGAACCAAAGAAGCAAAAGGTGAAAGTGAGTGCAGAAAATTTCAGACACTGTGGGAGAGTGAATATTTTTTCAAAGAATTCAAGGGGAAGTGTGTCTGTTTGATCTGCACTGAAACTGTGGCAGTTATGAAAGAGTATAATGTACGACGTCATTATGAAACCAAACATCAGGCCTGTGCATCCTACACTGGTGCTGAGCCAGAGCAGAAATTAAAGTAAATGTTAGCTATCCTACAGTACTGTGTGTTAATAAGCATGCATGTGCAGGTACACATGCTTCAAATATCAATAATGCGCATCAATTCTGTCACTACCCTGCTTTTGTGCACCACTTTCTTACTTGTCCAGATTTTTGGCACAAGTGGATCAGCACCGCAGCTGGATGGCCCGATTTACATACTCAGCGCAGCTGATACTCACCAGAATAATTTACTAAAATTATATGCACTCCTGTTATTAAGTCCAGTTCAGTCTGTTAATGTTGATAACAGTTTCAAACGAATGTTAATAGGTGTGTTGCTAAGCCTAATAACAAGCTTGAAATGTACCCGTCCCATTTTCCCCTTTAATGTTTTTTCTCTGTGCTGTAAATCTTCTGTCTAAGAAGAAATCTGCTGCTGTTCTGAGAATGAGCTACCAAAGCTTTTTCTGAATAAATCAATAAAGATCCATTTATGGAAAGTTGTGATGAAGGCAGTTTTGTCTTTAATTATATTCAACAATATAACATATTTGACCACTTTTAAGTGATTTTTCTAACTTTAATACACTAAAGTTAAGGTCACATATATAATTTCTAGTAAGTGGCCCAGCCCCTCCTATATTTTTATGCATGTGGCCCTCAGTGAAAAAAGTTTGGACACCTGTGTTAAAGTGTTCTCATGATAAGTGCGGGCATCTGGGAGTGACAAAGACTTAGAATTACATCTTACGTTACTTCTTTTGGCCACGTCTTAAGCGTGATGTTTCAGCTTACATTAAGACCTGCCATAGGGCTGGGCCATATCATACCGTTCACGGTAATACCAGTATAATGTTGAGCAATGATAAGAAATGAAATATCACGATAGAATATGGGTAAAACATGCATGTGCAGTGCCTTTGTTTTCCATGCACATGGCAGAAAAAGCATGGCGGCGACGGAGAATGACAAGGGCGAAAGCGGATCGCTGAATGAAACGGATGAACCAGAATTGTTTTGTAAAAATGCTGCAACTGCAGTGGTGTGGAACTGGTTTAACTTTCGTCTGTCAGATACACAACAAAGCACTGTTTTTGGTAGAGCATGCTATACGGTATTTTCCAAAAAACACGGTTTTTTGGAAAATACGGCACACTTAAAATCAATCCTTTGATTTTTCTGAAAATCGACAGTGCCCCTTATAATCCCGTGTGCCTTATGTATGAATTCTGGTTGTGTTTACTGACATCGAAACGATTTTATGTGGTACACGGCCCTCGAAAATCTGTCAAATGTTTTAGTACAACTTTGCTAAGCTACGAACCTGCACCGCTTGATGGATTGTGGAGCATTACAGCTATCGTAGGCAGGCGCCTCGTGGAATGATACGTACTGTGCTTCAACGTAATATTACCGTATTGTGTGTGTATAACCTCTTTAAGTTGTGGATATTATACATGGTTACGCTGAGGATATGTCGGCCAATTTCCACTGGAAATGCCTTTTGGTTAAACTGTCAGAAAGGAATTTACATTTGCACTGTTAAATTTTTATATAGCTTTAATGCACATAAAAACAGCTTCTTGTTTAAGTGAAAATATATTGATGGGGTTTTTTGCATTAATCAAGTTGTGGAGTTAAGTATTTTGTCTTGTGTCAATTATATCGTTATCGCAAATTTTCAAATGTATATCGTGATAAATATTTTTGGTCATGTCGCCCTGCTCTAACCTGCCATACTTGCCCAATTGTAGGTAAGCCAAATTAGTCTATTAAACCTGCTCCACTTTGTCCCATCCCTGCTGTGAGTAACCCATTTGAACATTTGATCATTGACTAATGTGCCAGGTTACGCGTTATCCTGCTGCATATCCGCTGCGTACCATCACAGCCAAGTCTGTGGTGAAGGCTTTGACACAGTTTATTTCTATATTAGGCATACCGAAGATTATTCAGAGTGACCAGGGATCAAACTTTTCATCTAATCTATTTGCCCAAGTTCTCAAGCTGTTGAACATCACACATAATAAAGCCTCTCCTTATCATTCACAGAGCCAAGGTGCTTTAGAGCACTTCCATCAAACGCTGAAGTCCTTGTTACGTACCTATTGCACAGAAATGAGGAGTGACTGGGAGGAAGGTTTACCGTGGCTTCTGTTGGCAGCGCGAGAAGTTTGCCAGGAGAGTACAGGGTTTAGCCCAAATGACTTGGTCTTTGGACACAAGGTTTAGGGACCCTTGAAAGTGCTGTGTGATAAGTGGCTATCAGGTGAACCACCAGTGAACTTGATAGATTACGTTAATGGTTTTCGGCACAGTCTGTATATGGCAGGTCAGTTGGCAAAACTGAACCTTGAAAAGGCTCAGGTCAGGATGAAATATTTTCATGACCGGCGTTCTGAAAAGCAGCAGTTTAGTGAGGGCGACCAGGTTTTGGCTTTGCTGCCGATTGCAGGGTCACCGTTCCAGGCGCGGGCCTTACACCGTGGTACAGAAACTGTCTGAACAGAATTACCTGATTGCTAACCCAGATCGCCGGGGGGGGGGGGGGGGGGATACACTTTGCCATGTTAATTTGTTAAAACCATATCATGTTCGTCCTTTATCTGTTGGTCTATCAGGCTCTCTCGTTTCGCCTTCCGCATCGAGTCCAGCGTTGACTGCTTGTACAATGGCGCAGTCAGGTTGTGTGTGTGTGTGTGTGTGTGTGTGTGTGTGTGGGAGGGGGAGATGTGGCAGCACCTGATGGTCATCTGAAGAATTCAGAAACTCTTCAGAACTTGGATGTTCTGTTGGGCCATTTGCCTGCTGACAAACGTGCAGAACTGTCTGTGTAACGCAAAGTTATTAAGGGCTAGTTTTATTTCAATGGGTGAGTTTACTGACTGACGCGCAAGAAGAAATAGTTCTTTATGGAGCCTAGATGGTGTGAATGACGAGACCAGAGACTGCAAATTCTTGTTTAGGAAAAACCAAAAATATACTGAATAAATGGGGGAAAGGGGAAATGTAACAATATAATTAATACAAAACACAACATAAATAAATGCCCACAATTAATTAATTAATTAATTAATTAATAAGTTAATCCTGTGATTCTCTGTGCAAGAGGCCTTTTGTTAAGAGTCCTTTTGGTCCTTTTTAAAGATTCTTTTTTTAAAGTTCAGTTTTAAGGAATTCCTCCTTGGGGTCCAGCTTCATGTAAGGAGGAAAATATGTCCGTAATCCAAAGATGGCAAAGATGGATGAAAAGAGGGAAAAAGAACGGTCCTACCGGCTCACCACTTCAATATGAAGAAGATCAATTCAGTGTGGAAGAAAAACCTGACCTGTAGGCCAGACAAATGTCCATTAGCACATCAAGTTCAATTCAGTTTACCGGTAAAAAAAAAAAAAAAAAAATTTCTGCAATTCTAATCAACAATGTAAATCATGCAGCATCATCAGTATATTTCAAAAGGTACAATAGTTAAATTATTAATCATTTTGGCTACGTAGCATAATCTATACATTCCAGTAGCATTTACTACAAACAAATGCAAAAATGACAAAGAAAAACAACTGTCTAACAGACAGCATAGCTGAATTCAAGGCAACACACAACAATAATCAGTAAATTGCACTTCGTTTAAAAGAAAGCCCATTTAAGTGCTTAAATAAATAAAAGTGTTTAAAAAAAGCAGTTTTCGAAGCGGAGTTCTGCTCGCGGTGGGAACGCAGCCAAACAAAGTCATTTTTAAACGCGGAAATGATCGACTCGTTACTGACAATTAAAAGGTTGTTTTTCGTAGACGTTAAAGACACTTACCGCTGAGGTGATAAGATTTTATAGACGAAGTGAGTGGAGAAAACGCTTTGTTTTCCAACGCCGTTCTAAACGCCATAAGCTTACAGCCACAACAGGAGTCGAACCCGGAAGTGTCCCTCCACAGCCGGTTTTCATACTTGCCGCGACGTGGAAGGAGCAAATCAGGAGAGGGACCTCAAATCAACTGACGTGGGTCATATGACAGTGCGTAGTCGATATGGGTTACATCTGCATTAATTAAAAAGTATCCAATTTTGTTTAGAGACACACCTTCTAAAACAACTTTGATAGAGCATGATATTGATGTGGGTTATGCAAAACTAATCCGCCAGAGGTTCTACAGCGTCTCTGAGGAAAAGAGGAAAATAATTGAGCAGGAAGTTCAGTACATGTTGGAAAACAACATTGCAGTGCCGTCATCATAAAGCTGGGCTTCCCCTCGTTTGTTGGTTGTAAAAGCTTTATTGTGTTCTAAACCTGTGCTCTTAGTACCCCGTCTGGATCAGCCCTTCAAGCTGTATGTGGGCTGTATGTGGACGCAAGCCACATTGGTGCAGGTGCTGTTCTAGTCCAAGCTGACAAGCAAGGTATTGAACATCCAGTTAGTTTCTTTTCCAAGAAGTTCAACTCCCATCAGCTGAATTATACAGTCATTGAAAAAAAAGCTTTGGCAGTAGTTTTGGCCTTGCAGCATTTTAGAGTATATTTGGATTCTTCTCGACCAATTGATGTATTTTCTGACCATAACCCTCTCACCTTCTTGAATTTGTTGCAGAACCCGAATCAGAGGCTCATGCAGTGGGCTTTCTTTTTGCAGCCTTACACTTTGGACATTCAGCACATTAAGGGCAAAGATAATGTCTTGGCAGATGCCTTGTCCCGTGCGCCTGTAACCAGCAGCTACACTCCTCATATGCTTTGAAGTATGTCCTCTCCAGTAGAGTTTTCCTTCTTCTTAAATTGCTCCTAGGTACCAAGGTTGCTGAAGTTGGAGATGAGCTAAAGATGGAAGGACTTTTGAGCATTCAAAAGGTGTTGAAAATGAGGTTGCATATGTGTGTGTATATATGTTATGGATTTAATATATACATGTTCTTCTAGATACAAATTCATAATGTAAATGATTGTGTTTTGTTCTATGGGGGGTCCCAGCATACTCCCAGTCCCAGCATATAAAGACACCTTGATTGAACCTTCGGGCTCTCTCTCTGTCTCTCTCTGTCTGGTACCCATCATGTTCATTTGAGGCTTCAGTTATGGCTGTTATGTCCTTTAAATTGTGTTTAGTTGCTTCACCTTATTTTCATTAAAAATATCTTACAGCCTTTAAAAGCTTGTGTGTGGTCTCCCACTTGCTTCTCATGTCCTTGAGCCGGGTTGTGACATCAGTAAGTCAAGGAGGTCATCTATACAAATGTATAAATAATTTAAGAAAAAAAACAGGTTGAAACAGAGGATGTAACCTGACTGCTCATCTGTAGTGTCCCTTCTTCTCTTTTTTTTTGGGGGGGGGGGAGTTATAGCCTGACTTGATGAGAGAGGAGGATGTTTTGCTAGATCTGGGGTTTATAATAGTGGCAATATTAATTAGATAAGCACAGCTCTGTCTTAACGTGGTGACTCCCTTCCTTTATTGCCAGGCTGCAACCCCCCAACACACACAATGCACAACCACCAGAGGGCGCTGCATGAACCATTGAACTGGTCACTAATATAACAGAGGAGAGAGCAGCTGGGAAGGAAAGTGAATAGCTCATCCTGTGTTTGTTGTGAATGGTGTGCGTCACATAAACTTGAGTTAATATTCCATGTTTACAATGCTTTACTCTGTTACTTGCATGTTGTAATATTATTGTATTACATGGTGGCTAACTAGAGGGCTGACTGCTTACCTCGATATAAATATTCGTCCCCTGTGTTGGAGTTCCATCTTGTGGCCCAATTTGAGTAGTGCTTTAATAAATGTGAACCCTCTTAAGAAGTGGTATCAGATTGATGCACTGCCTTAGTAGAGTTGTTGTGGAGGAATTTGTTGCCAGCTTTATGACCCTTTAATCTGTATTCATGTTCTAATTATTTCCTCTTCTTGATCACAGGAACCAGCCCACATCACCCCTCCACATCCTCCTACACTATGCCATATCTCCCTGTAGCATCAATCTGAGTGCAAGTAAACTCCACCTGTTACAATCTACTCCCTGGATGTCAGCCTCTTCTTTGACCGAGGATAACTATTACAGCTCAACCCAGCATTAAACATATGTGCACCATTCTGTACACCTACACTATAAACACACTACACTGGAATGCTTTTATATACAGTGGTCCCTCGCTATAACGCAGTTCACCTTTCACGACCTTGCTGTTTCTAGTGCAATTTTGCATGCTGTTTTGATTTTTTTTTTTACAGCGCATTGTGTTCTGCGTCCTGATTGGCTGTAGACCATTGTCAATCAATCTCATCCGTGTCTCCTGTACAGCACAGAATGCGTTCAGCTTTTCAAATTTCCATGAATCTTCGATCGCTAGCAGTGTGACTCTGAAGTGCTGTACTGTGTGTTTGTAAGTTTTCTCCCCAACAAACACAATAATGTCGACAAAACATTTTGCACCGTCAAAGGCACCTGTGGTAGCACCCACAGGGCAGAGGAAGATGTGAACCATCGCACAAAAAGTTGGACTTCTGGGCATGCTAAAGGTAGGTAGAACTCCCACGATAAACGAGAAGCCACTGTATCAGAATCAGCATGTTAAACATTTACCCAATAAATTTAAATTGCATGTAACTTAACTGAACTACATCTTTTAAACTAAGTATTATTCACACGTATATCATACAATTATGCTACTTCCTGTATGAGAACCTGTTGATGCATACTGCTTGTTATAAGATTTAATAAATTTGATTAATGTGCCATGTTTGACCGCGTTGTGACCTATAAGGCTAAGCTAAGGGTTATTCAAAGGTTGCCCCTCTGCAGATGGCCATTAGTGAGAGTCCTGACCAGCCCCTGGCAGGACCTTGGCCTGTACCTGACCCTGCACCTGCTGTTTCTGGCTGGAGGACAAGTGGAAAGTTACCCAGCAGCAGGGGCAGTTAACGGCCACCATAGAGAGGGGATCCACCAGGGCTGTTGTCCTTCTCTCCGTGTCTGTGTGGCTTTGCTGTTTGTGCGTAAAACTCTACTTTGCTTGCTTTGCTATATGTTGTCTTGCTGTTCTGTGTATGTGTTGTCTTGCTGTTCAGATGATTCAGTGTATTAAACTCTGTCTCAACAATTCTAATCTTTTCAGGGGATCTTTTTTCTTAGTGAACTGATGTTAATCAGATCTAAATAAGCTGGATCTCCACATCACCGGTTGGATAAGGTTATCATGCTGGCTTCAAAATTTGCGAGTCCACACACATCAGTTGATTTTGTACCTTGTGGTTCAAATGTGTCAAATATCAACACTGAATGTACCTGCAGATGTTTTTGATCACATCGTACTCATTGAAAGTTCTTACAAACATTAGAGCTAATCACTTAGAACTGCCAGGAGTCATTTTGAGCCATCACTCCTTTGTCTCCCTACACTCAATACTCCAAGCCCATCATGTCTGATGTTTCCCCGATGTCCCCTTAATGTCACGATGTAGCTCCAGTACTTAGTAAGGATAATGATGACTTACAATTTTGCTTTTGTAAAATAAAGTTCTTAAATTCAGTATGTGCTGTCTCAGTTTGCTCCCTGAGTCAACCATGACACAGATCTGGCAAATTTTATTTATTTATTACTAAAATACTGTAATTACTCAGGAGAAAATCTGATATTCAGAAGAAGGTGAGGTAAAAGAATCACAGATGGGGTTAAATGATGCAACAATTCACGTGATACATTCAGTTTAAAGCTGATATTTAGAAGTACAGAGTAAGGACTGAAGTAAGTGTGGGGCTTCACAGATGCCAGTTAGACATTGTTCCAGTGGAACAGCTGAAGCTGCTCTTATGATCAGTTGTCTTGCAGTAAAAAGGCCTGGAAGATTTTAGATATGGAAATGTTTCGGATAAGTTTCAAACATTATCGTATCTGTTACCGGGTCCCCATTTAGTGTCCAAAAACACAAGTTTGTGAGATTTTTTTTAGACATTATTATATCCAACCACCAGAATCAAGCTGCTGGTCTCTGATAGGTCAAATTATTCTGAATCAAAATGAAACCAATGAAACAAATAAGGTTTAATCTGAGGATCTCTCCATATTGAGGATATCTACAGCATCTGTCCTCATCTAATCTGAGAAAATTTGGAGACCTCCAGCGTCTCATCCTTTCCACAGGGTTATTGAGGTTGATTAAATGATAATTGCCTGTATTTTTATAGTGCTTTACTTAGTCCCTAAGGACCCCAAAGCACTTTACACTACATTCAGTCATCCACCCATTCACACACACACTGGTGATGGCAAGCTACATTGTAGCCACAGCTGCCCTGGGGCACACTGACAGAGGCGAGGCTGCCAGACACTGGCGCCACCGGGCCCTCTGACCACCACCAGTAGGTAATGGGTGAATTGTCTTGCCCAAGGACTCAACGACCAAGACTGTCGGAGCCAGGGCTCAAACCAGCAACCTTCTGGTTACAAGACGAACTGCCAACTCTTGAGCCACAATCAGCCAGGTTATCGCCTAAATAACTGTGATCCTCAACTTCCAGGCAAGAAGAGGAAGTAGAAGTCACTGCTGTGAAGAAACTGAGGCTATAGTTCACATGAGCTCACTAAAAAAGACATTAGAAGATTGGAAAAATGTTGCCTGGTCTCACGAGTCTCCGTTTTTCTGCAACATTTGGATGGGAGGTCATGGCTTCACCCTGCCTTCCATCATCAGTTCGGGCTGGTGGTGGTGGTGTAGTGTTGTGAGACAAATTTTTATATGACTTTTTTTTTTTTTTTTTTTTTTTTTTTTTTTTGTGTTGTTGTGATAAAAAGTCATATAAAAATAAAAAAAAATTTATATGACTTTTTATCACAACACACCATGTCACAAAGCTCAAATCATGTCAAAATGGTTTCCTCAATCCAGCAGAGCACCTTTGGGATCGTCGTGGAACGAGATTTACATCACAGATGTGCAGCCAATAAATCTTCTGTGTGATGCTTTTGTATTATTTCCACCAGCTTGTTGTCTGTATACTACAAAGAAAAAAGGCAGCTCCTGAAGTAAAAGGGGTCCAGCTTAGTAGTATCAAATGTACATAATAAAGTGGCCGGTGAGTGTAAGCGCTATGAACAGACATCGTTCACTGCTTAATAACGGCCAGGAGGTGGCAGCAGAGGAGCTTCTATTTGCACAGCCCATGCAGGCCTTCACTTGACCTTTGACCTTTAGTTACAGGAGGGAAAACACTGTAAGAGATAATGTTTCTCTGAGAGAGGGAACAGATGGAAAATTTCACAATCATTTCTCTCCAGTGTAATTCAGATGTGTTTCATCAGTCTATCACAGGCTCACTACAAATCAAAGTAAAAAGTATGTGTTTTAGTTTAGTAGATGATCATGAAAGAAATCACAGCACAAACAAGAACCAGAAAATAAGATGGAAAACATATGGCTATAAGCAAGGACAGAATGCTATTCTTTTCTTCTTTGGGATTAAGTAAACAAGAGTTGCTTTTTGGAGGCCTTTGTTTTCCAGCCATGCGCAATCGACCATGTGGAAGTCGACTTTACACCAAGATTATTTAGAAGTTTTTGTTTTTCTTTGTTTTTTCTGAATAATTTTAAAGCAGGGCTGTGTATCATATAACCTAGATGTTAAAATGTGTCTGCTGTTACAGCTTGGAGTGCAAAGTGCTTTGAGTGTTAGGTGAGAGTAAAATATGGTTTATGCAGCCTGCATTCTGTGAGTTCACAGTCCAGTTACCATGGTCAAAGGAGTTTGCAAAGAAAAGCGTCTGGACTTCTTTAAGTTGCTTGAAGACGTTTCACCTCTCATCCGAGAAGCTTCTTCAGTTCTAAGGTCAAATGGCCGAGAGTCCCAGATTTAAACCCAGTGGGAGTTTCCCCCCAAGGAGGGACAAAGGACCCACTGGTGATCCTCTAATCACATTGAGTCTGGGAGTCTGCTGTTGAGTTTTGGACGAAATGCATTCTGGGATATATAGCTGTCCCAAGTCCACACCGATGCATGCTCGATAAAACGGGCGGATCGAGAACACATCCGGGACTTTTTCGCGTTCTCGGCTTAATGCGTACTTCGAATTGGAACAGTACTTGGCCTCCGACTGATGACGTATCACGAGTACACGAGAACGCAAGTACGCACAAGTACGCATATTGAGAAACGCCCACAGAGTCATCCTGGAACTTGCTCAGTATGGATCAGCCAGGGTCAACATCACACCACTGGAGCAACCTGTAACATGTGTGTCACTGCAAGTTTTTGTTAGTTTTTTTCCCCCAAAATGATGAACGTGCCCATTTGTTTCCATTGTCTGCTGCTCTTTGCAGCGCTAAAAGAGGATGTTTCACTTCTTAAAAGGCCTCAAGAGGAAAAATGAGAAATACTTTACTGTTAAGACACAGCCCCGTGTTTCCTGACTCTTCTCCGAATCAACTAATGATTTTTTAATCAAATGTTTGGGCCTTGGTGCGTTGCTCACAGCTCTACTGCACCACTACTACTGCTTCTCTGGGCCACACTACAAAGGTGTTGCTGCTTTGCCTTTTTGTCTTTGTTTTCCTTTTTCTGTTGCTGACTTTGACCTTTAAAATGTAACTTGCTGAGTCACATCTTAAGTACAAAGTATATCTGTTTTAGAAATTAAACTGAATACTTTCGTCTCAGACATAACTGACTTCAATCTCTGGCGACCCAGAAAGTTTTAAACTTTGTGTCATCAGTCAGGTTTTCAAGCCTTTTTTGTTCGAAATCAGTGTTTAAGCTGTATGTTTGTGGTATGTATAGAAAGCTGTTAATGTGCTTTTAATATATTGCTTTATTTATTTTGGAGCAGTTGGTGTGTATGATTAAACTCACCACACTAGTAATCAATGAATTAATTGCTCTTCTGGCCGACGCAGACAGACACAGAATATTTTATTTCCTATTTTATATGTCAAGACTGATTTACTGATATGAAGCTTGTCCATCCATCCATCACGGTCTCTTTTTGTCACGGCTACCGAGGCGAGCCGTGTGGTGTTGGAGGAAGGGAGAACCCAAAATGCAGGCGATGACTGATGATTCGAGTGACGTTTATTTACAAGGTGGTGAAGTGGCAAACAGGCAGTGAGGGATGACAAGTAACTAAAGAAACCTAAACTGGGAAAACTAAATAACAAACCTGAGATGATAAGATAAGATAAGATAAGATGGCCTTTATTAGTCCCACAGGTGGGAAATTTGTTTTGTTACAGCAAAAGTGCAAAGTTATGTAGCAGAAATTAGAAAACACTGGAATGCAATAAAATACAATAAAATAAAATAAAATACTATATACAATAGAATAAAAATAGAATAATATATACAATAGAATAAAATAGAAATACAAATACTATATACAACTGAGTAGGAAAATACAAAAACACAACTTCGTCAGAAGAAGAATTGCACGTATAGCAGTCTTATTGCACATGTGTGGGTTTGTGTGTTTGATCAGCTGCAAAAGTCTTTATTGTAGAGTCTGACAGCAGTGGGGAGGAAAGACCTGCGAAATCTCTCCGTCCCACACCGTGGGTGCCGCAGTCTCCCACTGAAGGAGCTGCTCAGTGCTGTCACAGTCTCATGCATGGGGTGGGAGATGTTGTCCAACAGGGATGACAGCTTAGCCACCATTCTCCTGTCACTCACCACCTCCACTGGGTCCAGAGGGCATCCTAGAACAGAGCTGGCCCTTCGGATCAGCCTGTTCAGTCTCTTCCTGTCCCCAGCAGAGATGCTGCCCCCAGCAGACCACACCATAAAAGATGGCTGAGGCCACCACAGAGTCATAGAAGGTCTTCAGGGTGGGCCCTCCACTCCAAACGACCTGAGTCTCCCAAGCAGGTACAGCCTGCTCTGCCCTTTCCTGTAGAGGGCGTCTGAGTTATGAGTCCAGTCCAGTTTGTTGTTCAGATGAACACCAAGGTACCTGTAGCTGTCCACAGCCTCGATGTCCATACCTTGGATGTTCAGTGGTTGCAGTGGAGGATGCTTGTGCCTGCGGAAGTCTACCACCAGCTCCTTGGTTTTACTGGCGTTGATCTGGAGGTAGTTCAGCTGGCACCAGTCCACAAAGTCTTGAGTCAGTCCTCTGTACTCCTTGTCGTCCCCATCAGTGATGAGGCCGACTACTGCAGAGTCATCAGAGAACTTCTGCAGGAAGCACTGGGTGGAGTTGTGGGAGAAGTCTGCAGTGTAGATGGTGAAGAGGAACGGAGCCAGAACCGTTCCCTGTGGGGCCCCGTACTGCAGCGACCCTGTCCGACACACAGCCCTGAGTCCTCACATACTGTGGTCGGTCGGTGAGGTAGTCCAGAATCCAGGTAGTGAGGTGATGGTCCACTCCAGAGTTCTCCAGCTTGTCCTTCAGAACCGAGGGAAGAATGGTGTTGAAGGCACTGGAGAAATCAAAGAACATGATTCTCACAGTGCTCCCAGCGGTCTCCAGGTGAGCGAGGGAACGATGTAGGAGGTGAATGATGGCATCATCCGCTCCAATGCCAGGCTGGTAGGCAAACTGAAGTGGGTCAAGTGATGAGCTCACAAGGCGCGAAGCTGAGCCAGGACCAACCGCCCAGGGTCTTCATCAGGTGGGATGTCAGAGCCACCGGCCTGTAGCTGTTGAGGTCCTTGGGCGTGAAGTCTTTGGCACTGGAACAACACAGGAAGTTTTCCAGAGCTGTGGGACTCTTCCCAGCCTCAGGCTCAGGTTGAAGAGGTGCTCCATCACACCACACAGTTGGTCCGCGCAGGACCTGACGACCCTCGAGCTGATGCCATCTGGACCCGCTGCCTTCTTGGCTTTAATCCTCCTCAGTTCCCCCCGAACCTGGGTGGTTGAGAGAGACAGGCTGGAGCCTTGTGTTGAGTGTGTATTGGATGCTGTTGTTGGGGGTGGGGAGGAGTGAGCAGGGTGAATAGAGGAGGTGAGGGTGAGGGGCAGAGAGAGACGCAGACAAGGAACAGGACACCGTGGAACACAGACGAGCCGACGACACCCACTATATACACACACACACACACACACACACACACACACACACACACACACACACACACACACACACACACACACACACACAAAAAAACAAGGAGACCAGGTAATGACATACAGGTGGGAGCACAGCTGATTCTAATACACAAGACGACCTGGATACAAGGATACAAGCTGAACACAATGACAACAGACACAGACCTTCAGAATAAAACAGGAAATCCAGAACACGAACAGGGCACAAGGGGAGGACACAGAATACCAAAATCAGAATAACTAGAACAGAAGAAAATAATCATATTAAACACAAAACGCTGGGTCAACGACCCAGCACCATGACACTTTTAAAGCAGAGCTCCCTCTCCTGTTCACAGATACATGCTATGAAGCCTGATTCCAATTTGCTCTCTGGAGTTTTGGAAAAATTTCCAGCGATTTCTTTTTTTAGAGTAAAATTCCAAGGAACAGACACAGCTGGATCTCATCTACACCATTTCCTCTGCTAAGCACGACGTGTCCAGGCAGATCTCTGACTGGCAGATGGCCACCCCTCCCTCATCCTGGTGGTTTTATAGGGTTTTTGCATAAAAGAGAGTTTTTCTTTCTCAATGTCATCAAAGTGATTGCTCATACAGAATGGGGATCATTTGATTGCTGAGTTTTCTTTCTTTTATAGTAGTCTCTACTTTAAAATATAAAGTACCTTAAGGTAATTCTTGTTGTCATTTGACACTATTTAACTAAGCTAAACTGACTTTGTTTAAATGTCACTTGGGAATATGAGGCAGAGTTGAGGCAGTTAGCCTAATGCCAACCCTCAGTTAATGTGGTCAGTCAAGTCCAAAGATTTCAGAGATTTGGGCCAAATCTGGGCAAAATATTAATTACCATCAGGAATTAATGAATTCCTTGCTCCTGATATCCAGACTAATTTGGTTGGTTCTCACATACATTCCTCCTCCAAAGGAAGCAACACATTGAAATCTGTTCATCCATGACTTTATGATGTTTCCTCTAATTCTTTTAATGTCATGTAAGCTCTAATGTCCTCTGACCCAGATGAGTCATCTTACATCCATCCATCTTCCTTCCTTCCTTCCTGCCTCCTGCAGGTATAAATATCAGTGACTGTCAGACTGGTTGTGGCGGTGAGCAAAGCGACCATTACGGCGGATATACCTTAACCCAGCTGCCATCTTAACCCAGCTGCCACAGAGCGAGAGTCAGGATACAGTCTAGAGAGATCACCAGCTTGACAGAGACAAACATTCACACTCATGTTCACACCTGTGGGCAATTTAGATCACCAGTTCACCTAACCACACTAACGACAGCTGAGAGCCTACACAGGAAGATCATGCAAACTCCATCCAGAAAGGCCCGGAGAGCTTTCTTCCTCCCATTGTTAAGCAAAATGTATTCTGAATTTAAAAGGATTGTATTTCCACCTCTTTACATTGAGCCAAATTTAAAGAAAAGATTTTTTGGACTGTGTGCAGTTTATGACTGGGATTTGACTAACTGCAGACAGAGCTGGCAGTCTGTGTTGGACCTGATTTGTCACCCTGCCACACAGATGCTGGATGAGTCACAGGGTGATGAGTTAAAGTCAGCCTGAAAGAAAAAGCCTGGCAAACAACAGAAATACTTCCGGACTTTATTCTGTGTGAAAACGGACATGAAGCCTGATCAAATTTTTATAGCAGAGATAAATAGAAGTGTTACGATGAAACGACTGCTTGACATTCAAAAAAATACACAAAATATAAACAAAAGATAAATACACAAAGATCCTCTTAAGAAAAAAAAAAGCTGAAAACCAGAAACGCTGTGATGATGATTTTCACATGTAAGTTGCAAACAAGCATTTTCACTGATCATTCTCACATGTTAATAGAAACAATGACAGACAGGTTACAGGATTACACTGCAGCAGTTGTTCTCAGTTCTTAATCAGGTTGCACTTGTGACAGTATTTTGTTCCTCATGAGTTTATTCATACTTGTGTAAAAGTAAATGCAGTGTTTTTAGATGACAGAGCTCCTGGCAGTGCCAAACCACACATGGCAAATATGTGATTACATGAATTTCATCCCAACACCTGTTTCAAACTTCCTGGATTTGTTTCCACTGAAACTTCCTCAATCTCTTGTTTTACCATTATCATCCCTTATTTATTATATTATGTTTGGACATTGGGGGTTTTGCACCTTTGTCGTCTTGCTAGCTAATTCCTCTGTGCAGGCAACTGTACAATGGCAATGAATAAAGTTCAAAAGTGGGATTAATGACTTAGCAAGTTGTGTCAAGCTTACAGTCACAGTTTAAAGTATCAGGAAAGCAGCTCTGATTTTACCTTACTCAACATGGTAACATTTGCTGAAGGCCAACATAGATTCATGTGGGAATACATTTCACATGTGCAAGCATAAATCGAGCCCAGCTCGAAGGTTACAGCAGTGAAAACTGAGCATCACATTATCACAGGAGTGTGCATGTATATGTGCATGTATGTATAAATGTTTTTACAATTTATTCTGGTCTCCTTTTAGGTCACATTTACGCTGCTGAACAACCTCCAAGAATGAGCGTTGAATCAGTCAAATTAATTTCACTTCACACTTGATCTACTGACAAACTAAAGCAATTTCCACGTATCCTTTATCAGGCTGTGTTAAAGCCTGATAGAAGCACTACGATTTTGTTAAAATTGGAACTTATGAACAAGTCTAATTTTACCGTGTAAGCTGGATGCAGCAAAATTAGACAATAACTGTTGAATCAGCAGAATTCTCTGTTTTCTCTTAGATTTTCTTTACTCTGCATTCCTCACAAAGACTTTCCATCATCTCCATACACAGAGATAAGACAGAATAACATTTTATGGTGACACTTCATAATTAATTTCTTTGTGAGGTCCCTGGTGTCTGTCCCCCTGTTCACTGACATCACTTGGAAGTTGAGACAGCAGCAGGAGACTCAAAGTTTAGCTGTTCAGAGGTCTGAGATACTTAAATGTGCTGCAGATCATCAGGAGGTTAGTATGAACCCTGACTCTTTTCTCCTTTATGCTTTCTGTAGATCACAAACCCAGCAAAAGCAGCAACAATGAGGACGCCAGAAACTAACAGACCAACTTTCAGTCCAACAGGTTCATCCTTCTTTGGTCCTCCTGTTGGACCTGCAGGTGAGAAACAGGTGTGAGGTGTCAGCTGTCAGGTAGGTGATGAGTGAAGAACAGAACAGAATCCATTTCCTCTTCAAACTGCTGTCAGACATTATCTACTGCACTCTGATCACATCACTCAGACCAGCTGCTTTCTACAAAGTCTCATCAACAACATCTTTAGAAACTGTTAGGTCTAATTGTTGAATGTTGCCATTGTGTTTCTTAAATTTGTACAGTCTTAGTTCAAGCAGTATTATCAAAGCTATTCCTTTGATCCTGAGCACCTCTAACCACTTTGTGTTGGGGGAGGTTTTATAGCAGATACATCCTATCTGGAAGATCTACTTCCTTTGATGTAAGCTTCCTGCGTTTACGACCCTTTGGTCAGCAGGAGGACACACACACACACACACACCTGCATGCATATACATACAGTGCCTTGTCTTTGTAACCAAAGGGGGTTGCGAGGGGAGGTGTTTTGTAAACTATTGTTTGAAGTTTGTCAATAAAAGCCAGCGAGAGGAGGCCCTCATCGGGGTCACTTCCATGCTGGACATAGACGAGGCCTCCCTTGCGCAAGTAATCGATCGATCGCTGACTGTCTTGTTTTCATTCATGATGAATAAGTCTCTAGAATTAGCGGGGTTTGTGGGAACAGACCCAACAGAAACTGTCATGAGCATTTCGTTTCAGTAAGTAAGGAAAGAGACGACAAGCTTGTTAAGACATGTACATCGGTGAGAGCTCTGAGTGAGACTCACACCCAACTGTAGTCCGCCTTCTTTATTTATACACTCAATGTATAGTTTACACAATGTATAGTTTCATAACTCTGTTAAGGGTAAAGGCGTGCTTCCCCTTTTGACAACTCTACTGCACGTCTTCGTCCTCATGCATATGGCATAATCTTCTCGTTTCAAGTTCCTTAGGCGTTTCCTGTTTTTCTCTAAAAGTAGTTGAAACAGGTTTCACAAACGGTTACACAAAAGTGGTTATTTTCCACTGCAGCAGTATGTATGCTAAAGACGTAAAACATAGACTTTATAAAAAGGTATAATGAAACAGTAAAATCTCTTAACAGAAACAGACATCAACAACCAGGAAGCAGCTGCACCTCTGATCACACACACACTCAACTCTACTCACTCACCTGGAGGATCAACAACACTCAGGCTGATGATGCTGATGGGCTTCAAACCAAGTGTTCCTGTCTCAACGACACGACACTTGTATGTTCCACTGTCATTAATCGTCACATCCTTCAGAATCACAGACACGTCTCCATCCTTCATCTGTTTGTCCTGTAGATCCACCCGGTCCTTAAAAGATAGATGCTGGTTCACTGTTGTTTTCCTCCCATCCCGATACAAAAAAACATATTTCTCTCCCAGGTCAGCTCTGCTCCACTCCACAGTCCTGATGTTGTTTGGAGCTCGACATGTCAGAGTGACGTTCTGTCCAGACTCAGCTGGGATGTTTTTCTGGTCTGAAATAAGAAAAGCCGGAGAGCAGAGAGGTTAAAGGTCAAAGTACAAATCTTCACTTCTACAGCAGACACCAGAACTCTTCTGCTGAGAATTTCCCTTGAATTTCAAAGGTGAATTCCGCAAAAGTTTACTAGTTTAACTGGTGAATTCTCTTTTCCATAGACCTTAAAAATTTCTTCTATGCTGAGAAAGAGTGTGAATAGTTTCTTAAGGCAGAGAAGCTCATTTAAATTTCAGATCGTAGAGACTCACAAAAGTTATTCATAGACAAATAACGTGTTACTGTAATCCAATTACTTTTTCAAGTAACGAGTAATGTAAAGGATTACTATTGCAAAAACGGTAATTAGATTACCGTTACTTTCCCATCAGCACGCTGCGTTACTGCGTTACTAAAACCGTGATTTTTTGTGAGAGTGTCTCATGACAGTGACGTAAGCGAGTGCGACGTTCGTGGCAACAGCTGTGTGCAGATCAACAATGGGTAATATATGGAGTGCGGGAGAGAGTATGAGCGTGCAGCGTTTAAAGCGTGGAAGTACTGACCTTACTTTGAGTTTGATTCCATAAAAAGTGACAAAAACATTAGTGTCTGCTGTTCACTGCGTGGGAAGAAAACTTCTTTTTACAGCAAAAACCCCTTAACTTCAGAGCAAGCACCGAGTGCGCTGCTACGTAATGGGAAATTCACAGACAAACTCGCGGATTCTTCAACTGACCGCTGCGGCTCCACCTGCACCAGGGTAAACCTCCGCCTACCCCACTCCTGCTTTACAGGTGAAAATAGAGCAACAGGACCGCTAGTCTTTGATTTTATTTATTTTCTGCTGTGTTTTACTTGCATCTATTTGAAAGAGTGAATATTTTATTTTATGTGCTGGAATGTGCAGAAAATAGGTTTAAATGTTAAACAAAATTCTTCCAGTCAGAGAATGTTGCATATAATTTAATTTTTGCTTGATGCATAAAGTTAAAAGATTAAAAGTAATAAAGGAAATGTTAAAAGGAAACTTTTCCATTTGATCACATTTTATATGATGGATTAGGCAGAAAGTAGAAGAGTAGAAGATCTATCGCTTTATCACCTATTCAGGTTGTAAATCTTGTTTTTAAAAAGTAACTAAGAAACTAATTACTTTTGAAAATAAGTAATTGTAAACTAAAGTAAAGTGTCGTTGTCAGAGGCTACGATGCACGTGTACCATCATTAATTTAAAACAGGGTTTAATTTAAAACAGAAAAGTGGGAATCATGTGTGGCTGCCATTCACATGTGTTACTGATCATGTGACTCTGAGGGTTTACAGATTTGCACTCCTGTGACATAATATCACAGCACAACAAATTTATATTTTTTAGCATTATTTATCAAGGCGTTAACATGAACATGACAATTTATATCAACTATGCACTGAACTTTATTTCAGTGATTTGCCACACGTTAGATTAATTAACAAATTAGTCAACAAATTATCTTCTGAGAGCTAAATTATCTATGATGGCTTACCCAAAAGACCCAGCAACCTAGCCCTCACATTTCGAGTGTATGGGAATACACGCCACACTGAAAGCTAAATATCAGATATTAAATCCATCTGAGAGCAAGACACAACTTTACTGAATTTAATTTAAAACTATAAACGCAGACAAACCCTAAACAACCTAAAGTTAAAAACCCTGGTTCCAAGACCTGGAGATCATGACGACCACATTCAGCTGCTGCTTGTTTGTGTGTCTGTCTGTATTCACCTGAAAAGCTTCCCTGTGGGGCAGAAATTAGATGACTAATTTTGCTGCTGATGACTGTCCCATTTCTTCATCTTCTTCACCGTGAGAAACGCTTACGTTGCATAGTTTAAAAAATAGTTTTAAAAAATCATTTGTTTCAGAGCATTTGGCCGAAACTCAGCCAAGTATGGCCCCGTAGACTGCACTAACATTATTAAAGGCATAGCTCTGTTATAGACTTTGAGAATAATACTCCTCCTTTCTCTCTCTTCTCCCTTTTAGTTCTGCTGAGCTCACTATGAAGTCCATATTCAACAGCATGAATCAACCTCAGCTATTATGTCTACTTCATTTGTCATGAAATAACAGGGAACCAGACCTCACCTGCCCATAAAACTACATGTACAGACAATCCCCCATCTGAAAATGAGGGACTGTGAATAAAAATCTCTGTAACTCCTAAAGTCTTAATGGAAAACATCTTTAAACACATTTGAAGTAAACATGAACACCAACTAAGGGTTAAAAATCCACATCCCAAATTCCCCCTCAATATTTGATATTTCTTAACTTGATTTTCATAACTTTTAATTAGAAGGCACCCATTGCAGGTTTAGGTTGCATTTAATTCTAATTGTACATCTTAGATAATAGAAACAATTTTTCTTAAAAAAATGAAACAAGTTGTAAATCCTATTTACTCATTAAACCCAAATGTTTTAAAATTGGTAGAGACCACAGCTCACCTTGCGAGGCAGAAACCAGCAGGCACACAGAGAGCAGAGTCCAGCCGAGAAACACAACCATTCTCACCCTCCAATAAGTAAAATGATGAATGAAAACTAAAGTGCTGTGAAAGCTAAAAATTCTGACTGTGAGAAGGAGTGGGAGGAGTTAAGTGGGAACGATGCAGTGGGTGTGGGTGAAAGGCTGTGTTGAGTCAATAAATGAATAGACTAATAAAACACTGATGGCAGAACTACACTACTTACAGTATTCTGTTATGTCATTTTAAAACCTTTAAATTATACTCATATATAATTTTACAGTCATTTTAATACATGACTGTTCAGTGGTGTGTTGCTAAGAGACAATCCTGATCCTGCTGTATTAAATCCATGAAAGAAAACAAAAATCCAGGCACTGAGAGCGAAATGACTTGTGCCAGTGTGAAAGCTGCTGCCGTTGGTTATCAGGTCTCAGTGTGGCAGCTCTGCCTGTGTGTTTCTTACAGTGTGGAAAAACATGCCAATAAAACTACACCACCCCCTCTTCCAGGGCTCTGAGAGCCATTACACAGCATTTTTCTGTTAATAAAATGAAGCCTTTATTTTATTTTTATTTTTTTCCATTTAAGAATGAACTCTCACTATTAGGGAGGGCCAGCTCTGCAGTGTATTCATTCAGTGGAGGCTTCCTTCCCCTCTGTCTTTCTCATTGCATTTCCTTTTCCTGTTCCCTGCATGCAATTTAGAAACACTTCTATTAGAATAATGATAACCTAAACCACAGACTGAGGAAAGCTGAAAAAATGTGTTACATTATTAAAGTTCAATAGTTAAAACCACCTACTGTTTTTTATTTTATTCTTATCTTCTGTGTTTCTTTTCTTTTTTCTTTTTTTTTTTTACTGGTGGTTAATCTACGGAAGAGGATTAGGGCCACTGGAAAGAAAAAAAAAAGAATTCTGACTTTATTCTCAGAATTCTGAGATTAAAGTCAGAATTCTGACTTTAATCTCAGAATTCTGACTTTAATCTCAGAATTTTGAGGTGGGCACCTGCAGGCATCCATCTTCAGTGACAGGGATGTGTCCAGGTGTGCAGGTGGAGACCTAATTCACTAAACATGGTGGATATAAGTGATTTTCTGCGTGGCCGAGGGGTCCCCGAAGAGGCTATTTTATTAATGGAAGAGCAGAAGGTGAGTAAAAAAAGAGAGATACTTTGGTGTCTCTTATTTTTACAGGAAAACAGTTACGGTACAGTTACGGTTAGCTGTTAGCATGCTTGTTAGCTTATAATGTTATATAGGAATGAACGTGTTTCACGATGTTACAGTATACTAGGTGAATTGACATTGCCATTCCACCACTCCAGCAGACCACAACATAAAAGACAGCAGACGCCACCACAGTGTCGTAGAACATCCTTAGAAGACGTACTACCTACATCATAACCAATCAAGTCCTGCTTTTTTTTTTAAATACAGAAGAGGATTTACTATTTACTGAAAGGCTATGCATTAGTTTGCTTCTTTCATTATTGTGTTTCGCCCTGCATAAAATAGATAGCTTTCCTCATAACTACAGTCAGTACTCTCCTACTGGCATTAGCGGTGACCTAAGAGGCTTAACCGTAATATTGCTTTGCAGTGTAAATGTTGCAGAAAATGACTCTTTTCTTTCTTCTTGTGTGCAGATTGACTGTGACGTCATAGCACTGATGGATGACGCAACTTTGGCAAACTACATTCCCTCATACGGAGACCGAATTGCCCTCTTCAATTTCTGCAAAAGCAAGCAACCACTGTCAAAAAGAAAACTAGCACTTCTGCAAAAAGTCTCTCAAAGTGAGATAAACAGTGGCTGACATGTCACATTTGGATGACTTAATAAGACTGTATTTCAGACTTTCCTTCAGTAACAAAGAAATACTTTCAATTTTAGCACATAGTCATCAGACAATTATAAGTATTCGAACTCCTTTATGATATGAATCCTAAAATTATAAGAAACATAACAAAAATATTTTGACTTTTATTTGTAGTATCCCAGCAACAATGCAACAAAACAGTTCCTGCAAGTGGAACCAAGTTATTGTCCCACTAAGTGCAACATGTTTTACATTTATATTTGTGTATCTTCATGAAATGTTTGAAATTAAAAATAAATGGTATTCTTCCATGTTACTGAGCTCATGTGTGGCAGTCTCTTGAATTCCGGCATGTTCAAATAGATAAGGGGCTTGATGAACATATTCAAAACAACAATACAAATGTACTGTGTACAGTAACATTTTATTGGAAAAAGTTTACAAGAAACCTGTTCTTGCCAATGCCAATAACATGGCTAAAACTCATAACCGTATAAGCTGCCCTGTAACAAGAATGACTCAACTTTTAAAACAAACTTATAGATCTCATACAGTCTTGTTATGCATCAGTATACATCAGTGACTTACTGTAAAGATCATGAACACTGGCTATTGTGGTATTACATATTCCTTCAGTATCATCTATGGTATAGAAATAAAAACAAGTGTGAATGGTTGAGAACATACATGCATACAAATAAAAATGCATAATTTCTGGCAGTAACAAGACATTTTTTCAGGTGTTAAGATTAATACTATATCTGAGAACATGAAAATTTGGCATTACAAAAGGATGCCTGAATAATCACAGCACTTGACCACTGCACTGAACTGTACAGTGTTTATTTATGATCTCAGTAATCAATAACCGTCTTCAAAACAGACTGAATCCTTTAAGCAGCTTGAATCAATTTGATGGATGAATAACAGGTATGCTTAGAAACAATATGACATTAAGAAAATTCTGGAATTTTAAAAAATATTTTCACCAACTTTAAATGGGACCTTTGTAATCAACAACAAATGCCAAACTTTGATACCTTAACCTACCTTAACTAAAAATTGCATATACTGTCAAGCAAAATATTTTAAGACATGACAAATGCTAACGTATAAAATTGTACTTATTCCTTTTAAAATACAGTGTTGAATAACAGCATTACTTTTACGTTATAACTATGTTCGGATTTAGCCCTGACCTAATAAGAAAATACCATCTGAATGAATTACTCTTACTACTAATTACTTACAAAAGTATTTGACTGTGCTGAACTCTCAGACCACACATGGTGCATTAAAGAAAGTTTAAGAGCAGTTTAATTATAGTTTATAGATTTTTAGTATTCTTTCTTCATGCTTTTGCTGAAGGTTTCTGTCCTACAGCTGGAAAGCTTGGATTTGGTGAAGACAGCTCTGGATATGGTAGTAAACAGTGTACCTGTTCGTTTTGTTTTGTGACTGTATCATATAAAACTCAAAATGATAAAAGAAACTGAAATATTAGCCAAAACTGGACTTCTAACAGAGATGGGAAACTTCTCTCTAATTAAAAAAAGTATACTGTATAAGTTCAAAATACATAAAAATACATATTCCTAACATCTCTTTACAGTTATGCTCTAGTGTGCATGAGCAGTTCAAATGTAGCGCATTGCTGTGAGAGTCTAAACAATGTCCATCACCCAGACATTACTTTCAAGAACTGCATTAAATTCAGAACGAAAATCTGGGAAGTTTTCATAGCTGTTTCTTAGCTGCAGAACATTCCCACACGTGTGTCCGACTGGTCTTCTTGTAAACTCTGTCATATCTTGAAATTCCACATAAATACTGTTTGTTACTATGAGGTCAGATCCTGTGCAGAAACGCATAAATTTCTGAAGTTTAATGTTATCCAGCTCTCTGATGAATCTTTTGAGATGATTTTTCACTTCTTTTTGTTGTGGAGTCAAATCCACAGCAAATTTCAGCAGCTGGCACACTTTTTTTGAAGTTGGTTGCAGTTCAGAGAATAACTTGGTCAGTCCCTCCGGACTGAGGGAGATATGGGGGTAGATGATCTCCCTCCAGCAGTCAATAACAAACATTGGTTTTTGGACAAGTTCTTTGTGTGCTATTTCATCAAGGATTGTAGGAAGAGTCTCAGCAGTGATTCTTTTTCTACAGCCATAGCTGTCAAGAACTTCCACAAGATCAGCCAAGTCAATTGCAGAGAAATTTTTTACTGCTTCCATCAAAACATCACATTCTTGGCTGCTGACAAACTGTAGAAAGTGTGTTTTAAGATCACTGTAAACACCATTGAAAAGCACTTGCTCCAGAAAAGGGATTGCAAGTTTATTTGGAAAATACTGACATTCTTGGTAACCTTTCAAGAGTATTCGCCCAACTGCCTTCCATTTTTCAGCAGGAAAATCATGGCGAATGAATGGCACTTTAACTGTTGCACCTAGGGTGCATCGCTCATAAAGTTCATGCCAGAAGCATGTGAGTACATCTCTTAGTATTCCTGATCCAGTGCCTGGTTCTTCTGTGTTGTCTGGAAGTATGCGCTTCACATTCAGTGTTTTTCTCAAAATCTCTGCATCAGAGAAAGCAGTAATCATGTCACGTAAAGTGTCAGTATGACGTATGGTGATTGTTATTACGTTCTCTGAATTAGGTGGACTGAGGGGTACAAGAAAACCCTCATAGACTAATGTGTCTTCTGTATCTTCTTCAGCATCAAAAATTGGACCAAAATTTATTTCTGGATCATCTGAAATTTCTGAACCAGTGATGACTTCATCACAATTACCCCTGACTTCGCCTACTTGCAATGGATTAATATCACTGCCACTGCTTTCTGAGACAAACACCACTTCAGATGTCTCGCTGGCATCTTCTTCAGGATCTTTTGGTTTTGTTGCAATGTAGAAGCGTAACATTGTCAGTCTCGCTGCCTCATACATATTGCCAATAGACTGGCAGGTATCATCAGTAAGGTGGTTTTGTTTAAAGTCCCAAACCTCAATCCCTAAGGGATCTGTTTCACATCCCTTAGGAGATATGCCATCAGGAAAAAAAAGTTTCTTTCCTTCTTGAAGAATATCTTTTAATCCAGCATCAGTGGCCATTTGAATTTTTCTAGTGCCACCTCCCTGCTTCGCTCTCACCTGTTTGGCTATTTTTCCATCACTATGTATCCATCCTATCTCAACATTTCGTGTTGCTTTTTGCTTCTTTGTCTGTCTTATTCCTGCATCTGTATGTGAGGTGTTCTCCTTTGGACTTTCTTTTCTGGTTTTCATTTTCTCACGAAGTTTTTGCAGAAGTGCTAGTTTTCTTTTTGACAGTGGTTGCTTGCTTTTGCAGAAATTGAAGAGGGCAATTCGGTCTCCGTATGAGGGAATGTAGTTTGCCAAAGTTGCGTCATCCATCAGTGCTATGACGTCACAGTCAATCTGCACACAAGAAGAAAGAAAAGACAGTCATTTTCTGCAACATTTACACTGCAAAGCAATATTACGGTTAAGCCTCTTAGGTCACCGCTAATGCCAGTAGGAGAGTACTGACTGTAGTTATGAGGAAAGCTATCTATTTTATGCAGGGCGAAACACAATAATGAAAGAAGCAAACTAATGCATAGCCTTTCAGTAAATAGTAAATCCTCTTCTGTATTTAAAAAAAAAAGCAGGACTTGATTGGTTATGATGTAGGTAGTACGTCTTCTAAGGATGTTCTACGACACTGTGGTGGCGTCTGCTGTCTTTTATGTTGTGGTCTGCTGGAGTGGTGGAATGGCAGAGAGGGACAGGGGGAAACTTAACAAACTGCTCGGGAGGGCCAGCTTTAGCGGTCCGCTAAAATCCACTGAGCAGACTGGGGAGGAGAGGATGTTGTCTAAGCTAACATCCACCATGGACAACACCTCCACGCTCTCTGCATGAGACTGTACGAACACTGAGCAGCTCGATCAGCAGTAGACTTTTGTGTACACGCTTGTGTACATATCTCTGTACATTTTTATCTGTACATATGGATGTTACTTATGTATGTAGGACTATAACACAGTGTCATAAATATACAGTCCATTTAGTCATTTAAGCAAAGGTATTACACATAGAACACAAAGTAACATTGCAAATCACTCTTTGGCACAACATCGGGATCATTTCGTTATTTATTTATTTTTGTGTTTATGCGAACAATATGCCTGATTTGCGACTTTCTGCACTTCTATTGGTTGTTCAAACAAACGTCACGTCACTCCGAGGTCAAAGTTCAACGCGGCAGTGCTCCTCAGCCAGCACTTTTTATTTTATTGTTCTATAAAAAAAAAAAAAAAAAAAATCAAATACTGCATTAAGTTTATTTTTTACCGGTAGTGAACTGTAGTGCAGCCTACCATTTCCACACGCAGGCGTTAAGCTCAGAGTATTAGATATGATTTCCTTCTTGAGCTGACATACATTACACAGTGCAGGAGAACGATGACGTCATTCTGACATTATAAACAGTTAACAGTTTGCTCATTTCTTCCGACACTGTACCACTAACGTATACACAGTTACATGATGCACAACATTAGTTTGTGTTAGCTAACATGTTGTGAGGGGATCGTCAGTCGGCCACCGTCAGAACAACAACCGGGGCTGTGTCGGTGGCTGTGTATGAAC
Source organism: Oreochromis aureus (assembly GCF_013358895.1). NCBI lineage: Eukaryota > Metazoa > Chordata > Actinopteri > Cichliformes > Cichlidae > Oreochromis > Oreochromis aureus. Next base: position 60,912,562 of record NC_052944.1, on the reverse strand, counting down.
GCCACCCATTTTTCTGAGTGAAATATCCGCATAAACATTCATTACAGTTTCTCTCCTCCGCTGTACTAAGTGTAACTTACTTGTACACATCAAATATATCAGTGTTATTGGCAGGCGGCTAGCATCTGTAACACAGCTCCGCTTAACTGCCTTGAAAAACTATGACATAGTAGAACAATAAAATAAAATGCAACGAACCCATCTGGGATCATCGTGCGATCACAAACAGTTAAAACGTCAATTCACCTAGTATACTGTAACATCGTGAAACACGTTCATTCCTATATAACATTATAAGCTAACAAGCATGCTAACAGCTAACCGTAACTGTACCGTAACTGTTTTCCTGTAAAAATAAGAGACACCAAAGTATCTCTCTTTTTTTACTCACCTTCTGCTCTTCCATTAATAAAATAGCCTCTTCGGGGACCCCTCGGCCACGCAGAAAATCACTTATATCCACCATGTTTAGTGAATTAGGTCTCCACCTGCACACCTGGACACATCCCTGTCACTGAAGATGGATGCCTGCAGGTGCCCACCTCAAAATTCTGAGATTAAAGTCAGAATTCTGAGATTAAAGTCAGAATTCTGAGATTAAAGTCAGAATTCTGAGAACATTACATACATGCATTACATACATGCCCATCTCTGATTATAACAAAAGTATGCGAGGGCTTTCCCAGACCTTTAAAACACAGATGTGCAACGCATTATTTAATTGTGTTTATCAACCACGGTGCGCGTTTTAGTTTTTTCAGTGTTTTTTCAGTGTGAATATATACAAACAGGAGCAACTTTCGTAATAGTGCTTTTTACACACTCGAGCTGAAACTGCAAATTGTGTGTGTGTGTGTGTGTGTGTGTTTTTAACGACTGCACTTTGGGGAGGGGGAAGAGGCATAAAGGTTGATAAAAGCCAGCGAACACAATTTCCTTGAGCCTGACACCCGCAAGTTATTTTTAGAGAAAATACACATTGAATTTTGATGCCATTTTTAAAACATAGATGTGCAATACATCATTTTAATATTGTTTATCAAATGCTGTGTGCGTTTTGGTTTTCACCGTGAATGAGTTACTTTTGTAAATGCAGGATCACATTTTTTTAATGGTGCTTTTTAGACACTGATCTGAAAGATAAATGTTTTGGTAGAAGCAGCTTTGCTGGATTTGTTTTTTAACTTGGTGAAACATAGTGCGAAACTCTTAATTCAGTATTTTTACAGGTTTTAACTGCGTGGTCTTTCTGTCTTTCTGGAAAATGTAGGTAAACTTGTGAAATGAGAGCATGCACCGTGCTCTCAAGAACTGTCAGCTTTGCTCGTTTCATGGGTCCTCTGTTGATAAAACTGATTGGGTTTTTTTGTTTGTTTTTTTTAATGATCTTAATGTTTAGAGACAATAGCGAAGGTGCTGACCTGTGTGTCTCTTTAAACTCTAGATGTTAAATTTTAAGGCTACATATTATTTATCTCGCACTAAGTCTGCTTGGCATATGCTGTGTATAAAGGCTCTGGACCTTTCCAAAAAAGCGTAGAGGCGACTTTAGCGTGATTAATTTATTACAATGTCAGTTTCTGGGAAGTTTTCAGTTTTCCCTCCTGTGTCTATGGCTGGTGCAAGCTTTTTGTTTATTTGTGAAACTGAGCGCGGTTGTGGACAATTCCGACTGTGCTGTTTGAATTGAGTTTCGTGTTGGATTGCTTTCTTTAATTGTTAATTCTCTGCGAGCAGTGAAGAACCAAACTAGTACTTCAAAGTTTTGAATCCGTTTTGCCCCAGTGGCCAGTGCGAAGTTGTGCTGCAGATCCCAGCATGAAAGCTGAGGGTCCAGCCAGCCGGCAGAAAGGCCAGTTGATGCCTCGACGTGCGTTGGAACCAGCTTTGCCCACACAGAGCGTTTCTGACATGCTGGCGTTGCTTATGCATAAGAGAAAAGCAACAATACAGCGTGCTTCTCTGCTCCAAGACATCCGCGGTCCTTTCACACGGTATGTATGTCTGTCAGCGCTAATTATTCAAACCCTGTTTAAAAGGCGACTCATTTGTTGTCCAAAACATTTCCTCTAAATTTGCAAAGTTACTGATTTAAAAATATATATTTTCGATTTTTAGCTGGATGTCACACTCTTGAGCTCTCACACTCTTGACTCTTGAGCGTATTTATATAGCAAAATTCACAGTGGTATAACCATGTTAAATAAAATATGCCCAAGTGTCCACCTATGCACTCTAATTCATGCCTTTAATTACCTCTATAGCTGAAAAGAGTCTGTATCCATAATTTGTGGATCTGCTGATTTGTTTTTAATGTGGCACTTTTTTTTTTTTTTTTTTTCACGAACTGCAGATGATGAAATCCTCTTTATTTGAGAAAGTGTCCCTAAGCTATTGTTGTTCATACTTACTGAGTTCCCTAGCTACTTCTTTACTATGTCAGCAAACTTTCTGAACAGGAAAGGTATCATAGATTTAAAGACACATCTTCATTGAAGCAAAGGCAAAAAAAATTGGAATGAATTTTATGTTCATATTAAAGAGTGAAAATCCAAAAGCTGCTGCAATCTTTTGTATTAATGATCTTTCTCTCTCTCTCTCTCTCTCTCTGTGTGCATGTGTGTGTGTGTGTGTGTGTGCGTGTGTGTGTGTGTGTGTGCAGGAGAAAGGTGATGCCAGGAGCTTTTTTTTTAAAAATGCATTTCGAATCAACTTTTTTTGTTTTACAAGAAGTGTATTTCATACATTGGAATAACTGTATTCTTTTCTATACTTTAAAAGTATGAAACTAAAGATTTTAAGTTCATGCACATTGTGAAACAAGAATCTAAATCTTTCTGTCACAATGATTTCTATAAAAGCATGTTGTTTATGGGGATAATGTGAAAAATCTTTTGTGGGCTCTAATAATGATCAGTGGTGATTGAAGAGAACGCTTGAACCCAGGCTCTGGAGATTTTCATGACAAGTGACAGTGCAGACATTTGTTAATGAGAGAATAGGTTTTATCATCACAACGACTGTGAATTTAAGCGTCGTTAAAGTGTTACTTCAGCAATGCTGCCGGGAGAAAGAAGTGTTGACTCATGTTTTTTAATAGAAGACTTAAAACATTAAACTCTAATTTCAGGGGTTTATTTTAGGTTTACAGAATATAACATCTGGTATGACATGATATGTTCTTTGATCAGTGGGTTTTGGTCAGTGATTGTTGATCAATGGTCATGGGAATTTGCATAATTATGATTAAGGAACTGACCTCACAGCCAATTGTTCCTTCAGTGGGCTGGTTTCAGTCATTATGCAAATGTACTGTTTATAAGATTTGGGGAAACCTGCAGTCAGCTGAGACTGAAGAAGTCACTTGGATGAGTGACGAAACGTTTCTCCCACAAAACGCTACGTCCAGATGAACAGATTCAACTATTGGAGATTTACTTTCCTGGATGATTGAGAATGCATCAAGACGCCTTTCTGGGTGTTTCTGGTCCAACACACATGGTTTCTATTGTGGCTTGGGCTTCACTCTAGGCTGCAGCCACTTGGGGTTTCTGGACTTCTATTAGTTCCTATCACCCTAAGTGTGTGATGGTTTTCAGGCTCTGATGATTGCCTGTTGTTGTTTCTTCCAAACAACCCAGGGAGAGTCAAAAAAGAAGAAGAAGGGGGGGATAATTATGTATTAGAAGATTACAAGATGGATGATGTCACATATGACAATTTGCAGCCTTTTCAACTACAGGAAACACTTTTCTGTGATTTCCTAAGGTTTGTACAGTTGTTGTGAGGTTAGGACATGCACTAGCATAAACATGTACTGTCTCGAAGGAAATGAGCTTTTTATGGGTGGAACCAAACCAATTTCTGGTGTGTCTGTGTATTTGGGGGATCTATTGATTGATATAGCAGCAGGGACCCCCAAGCTCCCAAACATAAGTTAGTTTAGTTTTTTCTCTCTCTGAAAATCAATAATTTAATGCCAGAGAAATCTGAATGTGATTTCGAGCTCTTGCTTGGTAGAAGGAAGGAGAAAGAGAGAGAAAACTAAGCACGGTGAAGAGTGAGCAAACAGTTGATTTAACATCCTGATTACGACCACAGGTGTCAACAATCTGACCAGAATGGTGAGCCCTAAAATAACCCAACAGGGACTATGACACATGCTTTTATATATGGAAACAGACATATATGAAGAGGAAGGACCAGGTCACTATATGTTGTCACTGCTGATGAGAAACAGCAGATTACTAAGAGCAACAATGGAGGAAACATTTCTGCTTTATCTCTGTGAGTAGATTCTCTCTGTTTGCATTTCTGTACTTTAACCATCTGCTGTTGATGAGTTATTATGGAGAAGGCACAAAATATTTACGTCAGACTGAATTCATCTTAAGAACAAACTTGATCAATATTTTGAGTGATCAGTGGTCATGACCATTTACATATTAATGATCATTGAACTGACTTCACAGTCCATTGTTCGTCAGTGGTGCTAGTTTCAGTCATACCTTATAAGATTGGGGAAACCTGCAGTCAGCTGAGACTGAAGAAGTCACTTGGATGAGTGACAAAACGTTTCTCCCACTGAAAACGCTACATCGAGATGAACAGAATCAACTTTTTGAGATTTTTGAGATATACAGTAATAAATAAGCAATAAAATAAAAAGTAGGCTAAATGAATGAAGAATGAGGTGTTGCCAGTGTTGATGTATACTATCTTGCTACACAACCATATGAGGTAAACCTTGAGGCGAATGTCGTTGTAAATTGGTGCTATATAAACAAAACTGAATCGACAACAAGTGGCCAATCATATTGCTGTAACTCAGAATGATTGACCACCTATTACA
>NC_052944.1:60563712-60607700 GCF_013358895.1 Oreochromis aureus | reverse complement strand
CAGTGATTGTTGATCAATGGTCATGGGAATTTGCATAATTATGATTAAGGAACTGACCTCACAGCCCATTGTTCCTTCAGTGGGCTGGTTTCAGTCATTATGCAAATGTACTGTTTATAAGGTTTGGGGAAACCTGCAGTCAGCTGAGACTGAAGAAGTCACTTGGATGAGTGACGAAACGTTTCTCCCACAAAACGCTACGTCCAGATGAACAGATTCAACTTTTGGAGATTTACTTTCCTGGATGATTGAGAATGCATCAAGACGTCAACTAACTAGTGTTTGACCTGGTCAGGTTTAAAACACGGTTAGTCTGTTCTTCTTGGGAAAAAACAAAAACATTGAGAAAAACATTGAAAAAACACTGAGAAAAGGTTTTTTTTAGCTTTGGATGAGCAAAAGTGAATGAAATGCCTGCTGGGACATCTGCGTCTCTCTGCTGGATTTTACTCTCTGTCTGCCTCCTGTTTGCCTCTACAGGTGAGACTGAACTTGTTTTAAATCCAACCGGATTCACAAACTCACACTGAGAGCCACGCTTGGAGTATAACTCATGTTACAAGTTCATGAGTTTTCTGTCTGATGCTTGATTCTGTCTTTGAGTACATGGCACGGTCTCTTTAACTCTTTATGAGCCTCTGCTGTAGAAAGTAGATTCAGTAAAAACTCTGATTTTGTTAATCCTGAGATATGTTTAAAAAGGAGTGTACATTTAAACTCTGAGTCTGACCTACATCGAGTTTACTGTCTGATGCTTCCTGCTGCATGAAAACCAGTCCATTTACCCTTTATTTATTTGTTCCATTAAACATTTCTATGAAAATCAACTTGATGTTTGTTAAAATAAAAGTGAAATTTTTGAATGAGTTAGCTGTTTTTTCATAGGTTGACTAAATTACTGTACACAAACAACTTTGATATTTAGTTAACCTTGCTGTGCAATGATGCGCTGAGGCAATGACCCAATTTCTGGTAAGTGACGGGCGGAATGGGAGACTAATTTATTGATTCATATATAAGGTTACTGTTACAATTCCCCAAAACAGGTATGAGGGAAACTAACAAAATGTGTCCAGGTTTAAAAAAACAAGAAAGACTTAACAGACTTTAAAGGGGCAGGGATAGCTCAGTAGGTAAAGCGGTTACCCCATGATCGGAAGGTCAGGGATTCGAATCCCCTGAACGGCTACCCTGAGGTACCCGTGAGCAAGGTACAATCCCCACACACTGCTCCCCGGGCGCGGCACTGGTGGCTGCCCACTGCTTCACTGAGTGAATGGGTTAAATGCAGAGAAGAATTTCCCCACGGGGATCAATAAAAGTGTACATCATCATCATCATCATTTATTTAATCCCACACTGGGTCTGCCCTCTGCCCTCCTCCTGGTGGGACATGCCTGGAACACCTCAACTGGCTATTACAAAAGAAAACCCCTCTTGCAGAAAAGGTACGAAAAACATCTTGAGCTTAAAAAAAATACCATAAAGGACAGATGCTGTGTTTGGCTGTCACATTTGGAAACAACAAAGCAAAATTTATTTGCTTTTATCTTTTATTGTAAGTCTAGATATGCACTGTAGTCAGGGCACATTTGGAAACACACACTGCAAATACCTAAAAACAAGTTAGTCTGCTCTCTAAAATGACACTCCCACATGTTTAATTACAGGAGCATCATTAGCCCTTGGGATGTCATTTGAAGACATTGGAATACAGACTGAGAGAGCAGCTCAAGAAAACAACATACCCGATGTCACGCTGACTAGTGTTTGATCTAGTCAAGTTTGAATCACGTTTATTCTGTCCTTGTTGGAAAAAAACAAGAACGTTGTTTGGAAATTTAGAATAGTTTTATTTAGCTTTGGATGAGCAGAAGTGGATGAAATGCCTGCTGGGTCATCTGCGTCTCTCTGCTGGATTTTACGCTCTGTCTGCCTCCTGTTTGCCTTTACAGGTGAGACTGAACTTGCTTTAAATTCAATTGGATTTACAAAACTACACTACGAGCACCAGTTTTCTGTCTGATGCTTCCTGCTACTCCAGTTACATTCATACATTTTAAAATTGTTTTCCAACTCTGTGACTCTGCAGCGATTGAGGCAGCTGTCAATGTAATCAGTCTGTATGTGATCTGTGACTGACTGCACTGATCACAACACAATTAATCCTGTTATAAAGGGTTTTGAATGCAGGCTTCGGAAATGCTTTCAGCACACAAATACAGCACTGAGATGTTTTAGACAACTAATTTAAAAAAGCAGCGAGAGTGTGCACATTTAGATTTGAAGATTTGAATCCAGACATATTCAAATTAGTGCTGTCAGCGTTGTCGTTAAAATGACGTTAACTCCAATCGCTAACAGAGATTTGCTGTGTTAATGCGGTTATAGCATTAATGCCATTTTAATGAGATTAACCCCAACAGCACTAGTTAAATTCCAAATATTGTGAATTGAATTGGAGCTCCAACCACTTCAGGTTTCGCCATTAATATTATTAATGCAAAAAAACAAAACAAACAAACAAACAAAAACTCCACAAATTCATTTTCATTCCAAGGAGCTGACTTCAGACATACATGAGCCTGAGCTCTAAGGGACAGTTTACAAAGTGCAACACTGAAAAGCAAAAATACAAAATATTAATAAATATTCAGCAAAAATACAGCCTGGTGTGATGTCACCAGCTCTTTAGACGAGCCACTCTACCTGTGTTAACTACCACACACATGGCTGGCAAACAAGCAGACTTCCTCTTTAGGGTCTGTGAGCTGTGTTTCGGTGCCTCTCTGTGATCATGTCTGAGAGCAATTCAGAGTGTTTAGATTTCCATCTGACCTCCAGAGGAATGAATTAATAACTCATTCTTACAGATGAACTGCAAATCAGAAAACAGTGAGATAATGTTTTTCACATCATACACACTACACTCATTTTTACATTCCTACTGTCCCTCTAATCCAATGAATGTTTTCCACTCTGTGCTGTTGTTGTAAGTCTTCTTGGTCCTTGTACTCGACATCTGGTTCAAATGTTAAGTAAATGGCCTGCATTTGTATAGCGCATTACTAGTCCATAAGGACCCCAAAGCACTTTACACATCCAGTCATCCACCCATTCACACACACATTATGTGTTTATTATAAACGTTAGTTAGAGACACTTCCACCAGCTTCAATAATTGGATTTCCATACTGAAATCTCAGAGTGCCAAATAATTTACATTTCAATTCAAAAAGATCAAACAGGTTTCTTTAGTTCAGCTCATCTATCTCTCTGTTTGCTCCTCACTGTGTACAAAAGCTTTTCTCCTGTTTCAGATGGGAAAATCATCAAAGCTGAGCCTGGACAGAACATCTCTCTGCCATGCCGAACTCCAAACATCAGCGTGCCCATCAGAGCTGTGGAGTGGTTCAGACTTGACCTCCAGGAAGGACATGTCCTTATGTACCGGGGTGAGCAGTTTATTTCAATGAACCAGCTTCCATCATTTGTGAACCGGGTGGATCTGCAGGACAGACAGATGAAGGACGGAGACGTGTCTTTGATTCTGAAGGATGTGACGAGTGACGACACTGGAACATTTCAGTGTTACGTTGTCCAGAGAGGAACAAATGGCAGGAGAAGCATTGTTGATCATATCAGCACCGTCTACCTGAGAGTTGTTCCTCCAGGTGAGTTTGTTGGAAGAGGAAATAGATTCTGTTTTCACTTTCACTTATCACCTACCTATCATGCCTATTTCTCGCAAGCAGGTCAACCAGGAAGGCACAGCAGGTACAGATGGAATGAGGATCGATCTGTTGGGCTGGATCTTTTCCTGACAGTTTGTTTTATGCTTGTTACTGTAGCTCTTGCTTTCTTTATGACCTTCACAATACCCAAAACATTAATAAACCTCAGAGGACTGAACAGGTGAATTTTGTGTAATCTGTTAGTTGCAAGCAGCGATTGACATCAAGCAGTCGGCTGTAGACGTCTAACATTTGAATTGACTTGTTTTGTCTTTGTCAGGATTTTTCCTTAAAAATATTCTTGAGACGATTAAAAAAACATCATGATTTATGACATGAATGCCATCAATTTGTGAACACATTTAATGAGCAGTGAATCACTGTGATTTTTACTTTCCACAATAAGTATTTTATATAATTAAAACAAACAAAGAAAAACACACCTTTCAGTATTTCATATACTTTGAACCTGGATGTTTTTTGAAGACCTGAAACATAAACGTGCCTGTTTTTAAGGAACTCAATGCCTGCTGTTTAAAAAGGATTTAAAAGGAGAGAGCGATGGGCACTGAGACGAAGACCTGGTTCACTCCAAAACAATCCACTTTGTGTGTGTGTGTGTGTGTGTGTGTGTGTGAGAGAGAGAGAGAGAGATTTTGCTTTTAAACAGCTGAAACAGAGTCAGCATCTTTGTTTTGTTTAAACATAAAAGATTTATTTGAAATGCAGCACAGTTTATTTATATAAAATCCTTCATGGAGCTTCGTTTTGTGTTCTTTTTTGCTTTTAAATGCAATTTCTGTTCTGCTTTTTTGATGTTATTAACGTTTAAACTTAGTCATACATGTGTTTGTGTTTTTTGGGGAATTTTGATTCTTTTTTCCTCTTGGAGACAATGAAGGAAAAAAACACTCTGTTCTTTAAAGCAGTCAATCCAGGTTTAATCTGATCTGTAATCAGTTTTTGTCATGATTTGAATGTATTTGGTGAGCAATCGATTAGGTGTTTTTGTTGTTCTTTGCAGCAGCCATGAATAGCTAGGCATGGAACTTATGACGTGTGTATGCGTGCCTTTTAAATAACTCACCCTTCATGCTTATTGTAGTACTTTTACCTTTACCTATTGGGGGGAGAAGAATTCCCATTTATTTCCTGTGGTGGTCACTTTCGACCTGGGAACACCACAAATGTAACAAAGTTGATTAAAACACTTAAAATTAAGCAAAAAATCGAAAAAGGTGCTCATCACTTTTATATGTTCAAGGGCATAGTGTGGAGGATGTTATAAAGCCTTAAGGCAATCATATGAGGAGCCGTACAAGCCAAAATTCATTCTTTCACTCTCACACACATTCTTCTTTCACACACATCTACTTTCACTTTCACACACATATATTCTTCTTTCACATACTTTCACTCTCATTTAGTTTTATTTTAATTTTTATATTTAGATATTTTTATTCTCATGTTTACACATATTTAACACACACATTGCAATATTGTGCTCTCTTATACATGTATTTTAATCTACATATTTACAAATTTTCACTAACATACATGCATTTTCATTTATGCATTCCTACATTTTGCTCTCATTTACATGCATTCAGTATGCATTTAATCTCACAAATAATATATGTATGTAAGAAGAGAATGCATACATGTCAGAAGAAAATATATGTATGCAAGAGAATAATGTATGTGAATGAAAGAGTATAGTGGAAACGGAAGGAGTTTAATAGAAACGGAAGGCTGCGTGTCTGTACTGCTGTGATTGGCTGAGAAGCACGCGCGGGTAGAAAATAATTTTCAATAAATTCTAACAACAGCTGATCAAGCTTGAACGTGCTGCTGTTGTTTAGCGTGACATCCGCTGGTTTCCTGTTTCTGGTGCAAAGTGGGAGATAAACAAACAAGAGAGACGATCAGCTGATCATTGATCGGTTTCATGATTGAAGTAGCAACAGGAGAGGGAGGGAGGGAGAATGAGGGGAGAAGAGGCAGCTGTGCAACGTAAAGACAGAATAACTACAGCTTTGTCTTTTTTTCATTCTAGCTGAAGTACGGGACTAATCGCGTTCCTTTTCCTCTCAATACGGATGTATTGTAATTGGTCCAGCCCAGAGTTGATCATGACCAATTGGCTAATCCACCACCTTTCATTGTTTATACCGTTACAAAAACAAACAAACATGAAAATGAAAAATCACCATCGGCCCACCAGGCAAATGCCCGGTATGCCCATGGCCAGTCCAGCTATGCGGTCAGCTGGTGGATAACAGGCATCTCTGAAAACATTAGAGCACTAATGGAAATATGTGATGTCTTGATGAATCAAGCAGATATTTGAAGTTTACACAGCACCATTCCCGCATGAAAATATCAATCTTATTTTTATGCCACTATTCTGAGCGCACGTAAAAAAAAGATAGCCTCCATGCTGTCAGACACTTGAAAGTGACCCGCGCGTGCTTCTCAGCCAATCACAGCGGTACAGACACCCAGCCTTCCGTTTCCATTAAACTCCTTCCGTTTCCACTATACTCTTTCATTCACATACATTATTCTCTTGCATACATATATTTTCTTCTGACATGTATGCATTCTCTTCTTACATACATATATTATTTGTGAGATTAAATGCATACTGAATGCATGTAAATGAGAGCAAAATGTAGGAATGCATAAATGAAAATGCATGTATGTTAGTGAAAATTTGTAAATATGTACATTAAAATACATGTATAAGAGAGCACAATATTGCAATGTGTGTGTTAAATATGTGTAAACATGAGAATAAAAATATCTAAATATAAAATTAAAATAAAACTAAATGAGAGTGAAAGTATATGTATGTGAAAGAAAATATATGTATGTGAGAGTGAAAGTATATGTGTGTCAAGGAAGAATGTATGTGTGTGAGAGTGAAAGAATGAATTTTGGCTTGTACGGCCCGTCATACAATCGGATGCAGGATGGATATATATACATATACATATACATATATATATATACATATACATATATATATACACACACACACACACACACACACACATACATATACACATATATGTATACATACATATACATACAGACATATGTAGATATAGATATATAAGTGGTGTCAATATATAAAATATATTTATAAAAATATATTTAAAAAACAACTAATTAATCTCACAATTTTCTGTCATTAATCGTGATTAATTGGAAGTACTGAATTGCTACTTAATCAATAGCCTGACTGCAATTACACTTTTTCAACTTCATATTTAAGCTTGAAACTGACAGTTATGCAATATAATGAAGTAAATGGAGAATAAACAAAGTACGTATGCTTAAATTTAAAGAGAATTTGAATAGTTTTCTTCACAATCTCTTAGCAAAGGTTCTATCCTGTGAAATACAACTTTTTAAAAAACCTTTATACTAATAGGTAATACGTATAATATATATTAGTGCTGTCAAACAATTACAATTTTTGGTACATGGCAACCATCATGACTCTCCACCAGGCCTACTAAAGACATGAACATGAAAATATGAAATGCACTTCACACCCCTGTAAATTAAAGAAAAAAATGAAATCAACACTACTTGAGCCATTGTATTTACAGAGAGTGACAGGATTGAAAATGATTAAATGAAGCTGTTTTTGTTATTTATATATACACAATGCACTGTGCTCAGAAAAGAGTTTTAAGTTTTTAGCCTCAAAAGCCTCATTCAGTGGTATGTCTACACTGAAACATTGTTTGTTGACATAGTAGTGCAGAGGGTTTTGCTACATGCTTACACACTGATAATGGTTAGAAAGATATTTTCTGGGTCCCGAACCAGATATATAGATTTAGTAGTAGGATCACATTCAGAGGTGATGTGAGGCAGGCTGTTGTGTTCACATCAAGGTCCAGCGCTGTAACTTGTAATTTCAACTGTTGAAGCAAATACATTTTTTTAAACGACAAATATTTTTATTGTACTTCCTTCTTAAAAAATCTTCACATGACAAGAGAAAAAAATGACACACATGCAATCTCTAGCAAAATCATAATCTTATTGGAAAATGTAATGACTACATGTGGGTAAATACCCTCAACATATAAAAGCAAATGAATACCAGTCTCACCTCACTATGGAAACTCCCTGATGTTTGTTTGTCGGTGCGTCATTAGATTTGGCACGGTTTTTGGAACCGCCACAAACTTCACAGTGAACATTAACCAATCCCTCACCAAGAGACAGAGAGAGCTGCCAGAAAACAAAAAACAAAAAACAAAAAACAAAAACACTCACCTGATGTCACACTGACACTTAGTCTTGTCAGGTTTGAATCACGGTTGTTCTGTCCTTCTTGGGAAAAACAAAACGATTGGAAATCGTTTATTTGGAAATTAGTTGAGCAGAAGTGAATAAAATGCCTGCTGGGACATCTGCGTCTCTCTGCTGGATTCTACTCTCTGTCTGCCTCCTGTTTGCCTCTACAGGTGAGACTGAACTTGCCTTCATAACTAGGAGAATGTTTGGATTGTCACTCATGTTAGAAGTTTACAGAGTTTTCTCTCTGATGCTTCCTGCTACTCCTGTTTCATTTCTACTGTTTTATTTTTATTCATTTTCTGTCTTTGAACCTCTGTAGAGATTGCAGCACCTGTCACTGTAATCAGTCAATATGTGATCCGTGGCACTGACTGCACTGATCACAGTTTAATTGTGGGCGATCGTGGCTCAAGAGTTGGCAGTTCGTTTTGTAATCAGATGGTTGCCGGTTCGAGCCCTGCCTCTGACAGCTTTGTTGTGTCCTTGGGCAAGACACTTCACCCGTTGCCTACTGGTGGTTGTCAGAGGGCCCGGTGGTGCCAGTGTCCGGCAGCCTTGCCTCTGTCAGTGCGCCCCAGGGCAGCTGTGGCTACAATGTAGCGTGCCATCACGAATGGGTGGATGAATGACTGAATGTGTAAAGCGCCTTGGCGTCCCTTAGGGACTAAGTAAAGCGCTATACAAATACAGACCATTTAATTAATCCTGTTATAAAGGTTTATGAATGCAGGCTTTGGAGATGCTTTCTACGTTGAAATAATACATCCATGGGATGTTGTCAGATAACATTTTTAAAAAGCAGTGAGCGTGTATATGTGCACATTTAAAGATTTGGACCTAGGGTGCCGGTTTAGCTCAGTGAGGTGAGCGGGCAACCACGTGCCACATGGAGGAGAGTAGCCAGCCTGGGCAGAAGTCCAGTCCACGGTCCCTTGCTGCATGTCTGCCCTTTTGCTCTATGTCGGCTTTCCTGTCACTGTCCACTGCTCTATCCAGGAAAGCTGAAAAACAACAAAGATTCAAACCTAGGCATGTTAGGCAAATCTAATGAATTAACAAACTGAATATCATCTTAGTCACCTGTTAAGTAAAATTACACTTGGGTAAATTATAAAGAGCGAACAGTGCTGAATAAACATAATGTCTGTATGTAAACATAATTTGGGATCTTAAATTTAACAAAGTAAAAAGTGGAATGGAGGTGAGTAAATAAGTACGCTCAATTAATAAATGATTAAATAATGGGGGGGTTTCAGTAAGAATGGTAGCACTACATCTCCCCAATGCCCAAAGGCCTGACGTGTGCTAAACAGGTGAATGAAAATGAGCTTACAATTTTTGTCTGCCTTAATAACATGACTGGGAAAAGGTGGAGTTGTTGCAGGTCTAATAAGATTTCACATCAGGTATTTACAGCAGAAGTTGAAATATATGAATTTGAAAGTATATGAATACATCTGCTCTGGTGAGCTTTCAAATTTATTTTTCAAAATAAAATTGAATGTAATTTGGCATAATGTCGCAACATTTCTCATGTAATGTTCTCACTGCTGAGTGAACTCATCGTCCTCTTTGTGTTTGACTGTCACATTTAGAAACAAAGTGTAACAAACTGAATTTATTTGCTTTCATTTTTTATTTGAAGTTTAAATATGCAAATATATCCTTCTCAACTGCGGTAATGAACACTACCATAGAAAGCACTGTAGTCAGGGTACATGTTGAACCAAGCACTTCAAATACCTAAAAACAAGTCAGTCTGCTCTCACAACAGGCAGGTGAAGTGTGACACCCCACTCCAACTCCACCCAAGAAAGAGCCAAAACTATGCAAATTGCAAACCCCATGCAGCCTTTTATTGACTATTGACTATTTGGCAGTGAGCTATGGCAAAATACCAAACAAAAGATCTCTAAAGCTCTGTAATCTTCCCTGCACAAAATAAAAGTCGAACAAACACTTTGCTTACATAAATGTCTACTGTGACAAACAAGAGAAACCAGGTTTCAGGAGAAAACGTTTCTCACTCCTACAAGGCTGCTACAGTGTTAAATACAGTGAAACAATATGAGTTGTCTAATTCACAAAGCTACTTCCAACTATTTACAAAGGTCTGGTCTAGCACTCACAACACCACACACAACTTGACTTCTACTCAGGAACTTTTCGACCTTTTTCACACAGAAACACTCAAAGCTACCAGGAGAAACTCAGGCTGTTTGTTGGGTGGTGGAGGCCAGGAGAGAGGGGCAAGGTGGTTAAAAGCCTGTTGTCCAAGTAATTATCCAGTTCAACCACTCAGCAGGAACCTGTCTCCATGAAGACATGCTTCACCCTCCTAGGTGTGTGCATACACCTGGGAGGGAGAAGAGAGAAAGACCCAAATCACATCCTGTGGTGGGACGAGTCATACATATAAAACCACACACATACCAGGGCTCGCAAAATCGTTAGCCCGACGTCCCAGAGCTAGCGATTTTGCGAGCCCTGCATACTTAATTCAATAGTGGACACAAATATTTTGCTTTGGCAGAAACTTAAACAACTGAGTTAAATCAACACAACTTATTCAACTTATTCACAATTTAAACATTTTTAGATGAAGTTGAGCTCTTGGAATATTTTAATCCTTCACAATTTTGTCATTTTATTTCAACACTATTCAATAACTTTTGCCACAGTACTACTTGATCACTTAAATACTACATGTTATCTTAATTTTACATAATGTTCAACAAAGTCTAGGGGTCTGGTTACCATAAAAATGGAATGGATCTACAACAACGACCACCCTCCCATCTTTAGCCTGGTTGCAAGGGGGCTGGGGAATAACCCTGACGTGGTTACGAGTAGGGATGCACCGATACCACTTTTTTGGAAAACAAGTACGAGTATGAGTACGAGTACTTGCATTTCAGTACTCGCCGATACCGAGTACTTACTCATTGACAAATGCCAGCCATTTGACTTTCTGGTAGTAATAAGGGAAATGTATTTCATATTATATATATTGCATACATTTGTATTTGTGTATTTTAGTTACAAATATATAATATTTCAGATGGAAAATAATCTTACATTTAGTACTGTAGTTTATCATTGAATACCTATAACACACAGACTTTATCTTGGGTCAAGTATGGTGGAGATGAAGTACAGTGGGTTGGTCTCGACGTCACTGAAGCGCTTCTTGACAGCTGCCAGTAAGGTTGCTTTCATTGTCTTGACGCCGTGGTCCTCGTCTGTTTCTCTGTTTAGAAGTCTCACTAGCACAGTCACAGCTGGGATGACATCAGAGGCTAGTGCGTCGTAGCTGCTCACTTTTTTAGTTAGTTCCTCAAAGGGGGCGAGGATGGCAACAGTCGTCTCCATAAGAGCCCATTGGTGAGCGGTGAGATAGTCAGGGAGTTCATGCTCGGACACATACACCCCCAGCACTCGCTTTTGCTCAGTGAGAGACTGGAGGATGTAATACGTGCTGTTCCAGCACGTCTGTACGTCCTGCTGCAGTCTCTTTATTGGCTGGTTGAGCTGCCCCTAAATGTCCTCGAGGCGGGAGTAGGCTAAGGCAGAATGTTTAAAATGCCCAACTATTTTCTGTCCCACTGCTATAGCATCAGCTATGCTCCTCTGTGCTAATAAGCGTGGGTAAACTCTTTGTACTCGTTGTCGTGTTGGGATTTTAAGTGCTTGAACTTGTGTTAAATGCGCTACCTCTTGAGCCTCCTCTGGGCAATTTCGCTGAGCACAATTTGGAGTCCGCCTTTGTTTTCGCGTCTTCATTCACTTTGAAATAGTTCCACACGGCTGACATGTCTCGCCTTGCCTTATCCCCGCTCCGAGCAACCGGGGCCTGGGGGCCGGCACTCGGTGCCTGTGATTAACCCCTTACATAGACAGGTCTCAGACCGGGGTATCAGTCCCCGGTATCGGGGGACTTTTAACGAGTACGAGTACTTTAGAAAATGTGGTATCGAGGCCGATACCAGATACCGGTATCGGTGCATCCCTAGTTACGAGGCAGGGTACACCCTGGACAGCTCATCAGTCCATCACATAGAGACAAACAACCCTTTGCACTTACATTCACGGGCAATTTAGAATCACCAATTAACCTAACTCTAATAACTGCATGACTTTTAACTATGGGAGGACACCAGAATACCCAGAGAGAAATCACTGCAAACTAGCCAGATTGTGGATTTGAACCTAAGACCTTCTTACTGTGAGGCAACAGCACTAACCACCTTTCAAGGCTTGATGCAGAGTTTTCTGTACATGTTTGTCCTTGGCAGGTTAAACCACAATGAACAGCGATGGCATACACGTGGTGTGTGTGTAGTTGTCTGCCTCTTATAACTCCAGTGATTTTCCTGCAGTTTGAAATCTCGTGCGATCTTGTGAATTTCTTGAGTCCAGCAACTAACCACTCTTACTAGATTGCATCATGTCATCTCAACAAGAACAAATTAAGTTGTTGAATTTCATACAGATCCTTCATGATTTAATTATGTTCAAGATAGAAACATTACATTTTTTATTTCAAATTGCAAGGTAGACTTTTTTAATATAACAACCACCCAATTTGCTTTTTTCGGTATACCAAAAAAAGGAGAGGCGGCTGTTCGACCTCACTGAGATTCCTTCCTCAATGCACGATCCAAAGCATGCAAGACTGAAAATCACGTGCGGTGTCACGAGATTTAACATTGCTATATTATTGACTTACTTCACTCAAACATAATATGAACAATTTAATCTACCCTCTCTGGATATCATGTAGTTTCTACACTATATAGTTACTCTTAACTTTAAAGCATGAGGCACTTGTATTAAATACTTGCCAGATGCTTACATAAATCCAAGAGGTGGCCAATCCTTTTTTTCAGTGTATGACCCAAATGACCCTGGGTCATAACATTTGTTTGAAGAACTTATCGGTGGGAAAGTTTGTTTCAGCATTCCACTGATTTCTAGTTGGAAGTTAAAAAAAAATGTAATTGCATTCTTTTGCCACAAGGGGAAAGTGACTCTGAGTGTGTTAGGGTGCTGCAAGGCTCCTCTACGTCAGAAGAGGAAAAGCCTGCAGATTGGATGCAGCTCATGTCTCCTGTCTCTACTGTTTCTCTATAAAACATGTTAGTAGTGTAAGTTACTGAAGCACAATGAATAAATGACATGAAAGATGTTCTGTGTTAGTCTGATGATCCTGAATTATTAAAAGATGTTTTCACAGAGGGACAAATGTGAACTTTGCCACAGTTTAAATGGGAGTTGCTGTTTCACATGTATGTAGTGTAAAAAGATGGCCCGCCTTACTGTATATGCTTTGTTTTTCATGCAAATATAACTCCAGGCCACATCTCTTGTATTCCAAAGTTTAGTGAAGGTTTTCCGATCGACTAACAGGATTTCTACACAATCTAGTTCTCACTCATTTTGTTTCTACACTGTAAACACAGCCTGGTATATATTTCTTTTGAGAGATGGTGGAACATGTTTGATGGTTACTGTCAGATGTGATGTATTATTGCATGTGTTAAGAGATAAAGAGATCACAGTGTTAGTGCTAATAATAGTAATAATAATAATAATAATTATGGATTGCATTTCTATAGCGCTTTTTGAGACCCTCAAAGCGCTTTACAATTCCACTATTCATTCACTCTCACATTCACACACTGGTGAAAGCAAGCTACAGTTGTAGCCACAGCTGCCCTGGGGCAGACTGACAGAAGCCAGGCTGCCATATCACGCCATCGGCCCCTCTGGCCATCACCAGTACGCGGTAGGTGAAGTGTCTTGCCCAAGGACACAACGACCGAGACTTTCCGAGCCAGGGCTTGAACCGGCAACCTTCCGATTACAAGACGAACTGCCAACTCTTGAGCCACGATCAACCCCCCCCCAAAAAACTTTTGAAGCTGGAGAGCTGCAGAATTCAGCTGTAAGTTGGAGTGTATATGGTGGGGGTGGCCTTCAACCTTCATCTGATAACACCTGCTATCATGTGGAATTTACCTCTGGGCGAGAGGGACACAAACAGAACAACACATCCTTTAGATGACAGTCACTTTAAAAACACCTCCATTACTAACAACACACACATACGGAAACCTTTCTTACAGATGTAACACCCGTCCCACGTTCTATTGAGAGGGGCCCTGGGTTCCTGTTGTTACTTTCCTACTGATACTCCCTTTTTGATGCTTATGATATAAAATATATAATAAAACTACACTATATGGAAATAAACCACACGCAAGCAGGCCAATTATAAAGTTAACTCCACTTTAGTGAATGATTAGTTCCAAAAACATAAAAGAAAATAAGTGATATTCATAAGGGTTGTTAAACAATGGTAAGGTATTTACCTCAACAGAAACCAAATAACCAAATGATATTGTGGGCCCAAACGCACTCTCACCGACCCTAGGGCTGTCACGATTAGTCGACCAGTCACGATTACGTCGACTACTAATTTAATAGTCGACGCGTCGTTTCAAGCTTTGTAAGATCCCAAGAGACACAGGAATAAGTAGTAGGATTTAAGAGTGTAATAACGGAGTGAAACAGAAGATAGCAGCACTGCATGTACAAGGATGCCAGCTACCGTTAAACCCTGAAGAAGAAGAAGCTGTGTCCCAGAATTCATAGCGCGGCCCTGCTCAGTTTTCAACAATGGTGGCAGCTAGTTAGTTTTAATATTACTCTTATTATTCTTTCTGGGTCACAAAATAAACAAATTTAACATATTTTCAGGCGAGGATGTAGCTGTGTAAACCTCAAATATCTGCTCAGTTTATCAAGACACCGGATATTTTCAAAAGCACGTTTTCGGAGATTTCTGTTACCCACCAGCCCGATAGCTAGCCGGGGTTCAAGGCTTACTAGAGCCGGTGAGAACATCGGACTCCTGGCAAATCGTTTTCAAACCTACCGCCGTCTTTCGCTACTCAGGTTAAACATGATATATAAGTCACTTAGATAACTTAAAAATGATATTGTTTGGCCTTTTTCAGTATTTTATTTGTTCCTGAGTAAATCGGTTTGGCTGAGATTAAAGTTATAGTTTTTACACAGCTGAATAAAGTCAAGCAGACAACTGATTATCAGAAGTGTGAGATGCTCGAGAATATACTCCAGTGTCCTGTTATATTTTAGATAGCAAGGAGCAGACGGCTGAGTTTATTAAACTCCACCGAAACAATCTGCAAATTTCATTAAAATTCAATAAACTATCATCTTGTCTTTATTTTTAGTTAGCACATACCTAAAAACACTTCAAGCTGTAAGCTAATGATAGTTATATAAGAGCAGATGCATGCTGGTGCAATAAGCTGTACGTTATATGTCCAATGGATGCATGATCTGATTAGTCGACTAATCGCAAAAATAATCGGTGACTAGTCGACTATCAAAATAATCGTTTGTGGCAGCCCTAACCGACACACACACCTTAAGTGCTACAGTCTTTCTGCTAGCAAACCGTTGCAGGCCTGAGTCGTGGCTCGGGTGTGTTGGGACCTAAAACAACATGGCCGCTTAACTTGTTGCCAAGCAGTAAAATAAAAAGCACGTGTTCACAATAGTACTCACACCTCCAGGCAGTTCAAGGGGATAGCGGGAGAAAACTGGGTCAAGGACACCAGCAGAGCGCGGCAGCAGCACTGTCTCCACGTGCTCCCACGTGAATGCATAAGTTTAGCACACCAGCAGAAGGGACAACTCTGACATGCCAGCAAGACGTCCGTTTCCTCCTACTGAATCACACAACCCCGCTAAATGCCAGTTCACACTCAGTCTTAGCATTAGCTTAATACATAAAAACGGAGCAGAACAAGAGCTTAACAAATATGCTAGCGATTAAACTAGCAGCTATGCTAATCGCTGTTAGCCCGTTTTGCACAATAACATAAGGCACAAGTGTCAGACAAAATTCACATTTACCTCACAGTAGGGTACGACAGATTTCCACTCCAGTTAACTATCCGTCAACCTGAAAATTCGTCGCCCTTCTATGAACTCTGCGTCCACTCGACACTGTTGTTCAGCTCTCGTCTCTCTCGCTTCCTGCAGAGTGCACACGGCTCCCCACTTACTCCCACCCCCTCTACCTGATACTACTTCAGGGTTCACTGGAGCTGTATGAATAACATTTTAAAAATAATGACATACACCTCAAAATACAAATAAAAAGGCTGTGCATTTAACTGACACACATCACATGCTTTACATGCATTTGTATACATTCTTGAACACAGTGAACATTTGCAATTAACTATCAAAACAAATGAACTATTTAAATAATGACCTATTTATATAACCAGGGCTACACAGAAATAGTACAAAAACCATTCTGTGCTTAGCAAAACACCAGAAATGAAGAGGAGCTGCATGTGATGAAGAACAAATTTAAACTTCCCTTCATTAAGCCCTAACAGACTTTATTTAATCGCATAATGGGTCTGCCCTCCTCCTGGTGGGACAGGCCTCGAAAACCTCGACTGGCTCCTTTAGATGAGGAGGACTAGTGGCTCTTCTCTGAGCATCTCCTAAATGCCCGAAGGCCTGATGTCAACACATGTGAATGAAGATAAGCTTGTAGATTTGTGTGCCTTAATATTATTTTTGGGAAAAGGTGGAGCTCTAATACAATTTGTTCTCACTGCTGAGCAAACTCATCATCCACTTTGTGTTCTACTGTCACATTTGGAATCAGAGTGTAATAAACTGAATTTATTAACTTTTCTTTTATTTGAAGTTTAAATATGCCAATTTATCCTTTGACTGACATAATGAACACTTTTGTTGAAAGCACTGTAGTCAGGGCACATGTGGAAACACGCTCACTAAAATGACACTCCCACATGTTTATGAACACGAGACTCATTAGCCCTTGGGATGTCAAGACTGACACGGAATACAGACTAGGAGAGCAGCACACCCGATGTCACGCTGACTAGTGTTTGATCTAGTCAGGTTTAATTCTGTCCTTCTTGGGGGTAAAAAAAAAAAAAACACTGTCGTTTTGAAATTTAAAACGGTTTTAAGGTACATCAAGTTAGCTTTAGATGACGAGAAGTGGATGAAATGCCTCCTGGGACATGGGCGTCTCTCTGTTGGATTTTACTCTCTGTCTGCCTACTGTTTGCCTCTACAGGTGAGACTGAACTTGCTTTAAGTTCACAACCCTAGGAGCATCAGTTTTCTGTCTGATGCTTCCTGCTACTCCTGTTTCATTCATGCTGTTTTATTTAAATCATTTTCTAACTCTGTGACTCTTTAGAGATTGAGGCAGCTGTCACTGTAATCAGTCTGTATATGATCTGTGACTGACTGCACTGATCACAGCATAAGTAATCCTGTTCTAAACGTTTATGAATTAATGCTTAGAAAATGCTGTCAACACACATGTTGAAATACAGCTGTGAGATGTTGTCAAACAACATATTTAAAAAGCAGTGTTATGATCTTGCCCGGGAAGACAGTAACAAGAGCGGGGTGTCCCGTGGCTTCTCACGCCCAAACAGACAGAACCACAGCTTCGGGCTATTAACAATAATTTATTCTCATAAACGGCACCTTTAGATCAACGACATTCCTAAACATACCTTGTTTAATTCCTAAACCGTTACACTGCTCTGGATAGGGCATCAGCGATGACATTCTCGAATGCCTTTTTTTTGGCCGATTCTGTAAGTTACAGTCCTGTAAAAGGAGGGACCAGCGCTTCACTCACTGGTTGGAGTTTTGCATCTACAAAAGAAACACGAGCAGGTTATGATCTGTGAAAACTTGAATTGGCACAGGGCTAGACCCGATGTATAACTCAAAGTGTTGCAAGGCTAGCAACAATGTGAGTGCTTCTTTTTCGATAGTGCTGTAGTTCATCTGGTGCTTATTGAACTTCTTAGAAAAATAGCCGATTGGACGGTCCACTCCGTGTTGATCTGCCTGCAGCAGGACCGCCCCCGCTGCAGTTGCGCTGGCGTCCACTTCCAACTTAACAGTAGAATATAAGTTGGGTGCTGCTAAGACTGGGACACCGCACAATAAAGCTTTCACTGACTCAAAAGAAATTTGGCACGCTGGGGACCATCTGAAGGGTTTGGCTGGGCTGACTAGGTCAGTCAGGGGAGCGACTACAGAGGCGAACTTTTTTTACAAAAACTTCGGTAGTAGCTAAATATTCCCAAGAAGCAGCATAATGCCCTTGGTTTTTTTTTTTAGAATCAGAAACTCAATAATAGTCTCAACCTTCGCGGTCATGGGGCTAGCGATGGGAATTCCAGCTCTCTATCCGGTCTTTAAGTGATGACGTGATGAATGCTGCTTCTGGGCCTAAAGTAGTCTTCGTTTAATATGGCTTTTGTGTTGTTAACATGTTTACTGTTTTGTATTTCCTTCTATTTAATCTCAAAAAGCTCCTAAAAACAGTCAGTGATCACTTTTGGCCTCCCTCGGCTTTTATAATAATAATAATAATGGATTGCATTTATATAGCGCTTTTCGAGACCCTCAAAGCGCTTTACAATCCCACTATTCATTCACTCTCACATTCACACACTGGTGGAGGCAAGCTGCAGTTGTAGCCACAGCTGCCCTGGGGCAGACTGACAGAAGCGAGGCTGCCATATCACGCCATCGGCCCCTCTGGCCATCACCAGTAGGCGGTAGGTGAAGCGTCTTGCCCAAGGACACAACGACCGAGACTGTCCGAGACAGGGCTCGAACCGGCAACCTTCCGATTACAAGATTAACTGCCAACTCTTGAGCCACGATTGCCACATTACCATTCAGTGATATGATATTTATTTACAATATTTATTGTTCTCACGTGGAATCGGACAGGATTATTTTAACAGACAAAAGACTTTTTGCCTTATAGTTATTTTGATCCTCCTGTAACTTTATTGTATATAGAACTAAAACCTCTATATAGTGGTTAGAGGATAGTTGTTATAAGCAGTGTTTGTGAACTAAAAATCAAGAATGTGGGATACTGTTTTTCTGTGATTTGAACAGCCCAGCATGTGCTCCCGACGCAGGGAAACAAATTCTGTCAGGGATACCTACCTACCTACGAAAGCTGCTGTTCTAGTCTTTGGCTTGGAACCATATTTGGCGAGCCCCATGCCTCATTAAAAACCTCTCCATTATGCTTGCAGTGTCCAAGTATTCTTTATTTTTTAGTCATACTGCACGTAAAAGCAAAAACACAAAATATTCATCTCAAATACGACCTGGTGTGACATCAGCTCTTCAGACCGGTCACTTCACCTGTGTTATTTACCACACTGATGAGAAGCAAACAAGTAGACTTGCTCGTTAGGGCCTGAGAGCAATTCGGGGTGTGGTGTGGATTTTTATGACATATATGTGTGTACACTAGACATATACTCACATATACACAATGTAATCATATATACTTGTATTCTCTCTCTCTAACCCATAAGAGTAAACAAAATTTGGCCACCTGGAAATATAGCTGGGACACTTTTGCCCATCTCTGGTTGCCAAAATTGTGAAAAACTGTCATGATGGGCTGTGTGGCAGCCAGGCAGGAAGGTGGACCCAAAGCAGGACTCAAACAGGGAGCTTAAACTCAAAGCGCAGTTTTATTACTGGAAAAAAGTCCTCAAGATAAAACTCACAAAAACCCAGAACAAAAACTCTGAACAGAGGAGCTGGACCATTTGACTAAGACAAACACACAGCATGTAGAGGATACATCGCAAGAGAGACTGAAGGAAAACACAGGGCTTATATACACAGGGGAGTAAAAACAGAAGGGAGACACAGCTAGGGGAAGATTAGCGCTAACAAGACAGTGGGAGGTAAAACTGAATACACTTACATAGGCCTGGAACTATCAAAACAAAACAGGAAAGAAGAAACAATTTACAAAGATGTGGAATTGACAGAGAGAGACAGACTTGACAGAAAATATAACCCGTAATACAAAATCAAACCAGCACAACTCAAGAAGCAGAACATAAATCATAATCTAGACACCAAAAAAAAACCAAAATATAAGAAACAGAAAAAGCTGGGTCAAAATGAGCCAGACCCGTGATAAAAACCCTTCTTTGACAGGTATACCAGCCCATTCCTGGCAGCAAAGATGACAAAGCTGTCAGGAAGATTTATTGTTTTCTATTTGCTGTATGTTTGGTATCTGTAGTTTTCCGCAGTTTGGGTCATAAAACTTTCAAAAAGTACCCAGTGAAAATGACTGATGTTGGCAACAGCTCTCGGAGAGTTATGGAGTAGTGTCAGAAAGTTATGTAACACAAGTGTAGATTTAAGAAGAACAAAGAACAAAGTGCCAAGTGGCGAGTGATTGGGGAAAGTAGTGAAAAACATATATCGATAATTGGGGTTAATGTTTACATTTGTAGAGCTGAGAAAATACTTATTAGTTTAATTTTTGATATGGAACTGGGAAAAAGCAAGGAATGGAAAAATACCCAACTTCAGGAGGAGGGGTCACTGAGCCTATATAAAGAGGAGGGTCGAGATGCCCCAGGCTGCTGCTGCTGCTGCTTTTTTTCCTCACTTTCATTTTGTGTGTCCGAGCTGTTTGTGCTTAAAGGCTCTTCACCCCGGGAATTTGCTTTCCTTGCTTTTTTGCTATGTAATTCTCTTGCTAAATGTCTGTATGTATTTTCTTACTGTTCATATGATTAGGTGTATTAAACTAAGAATTCTACTCTTTTCAGAGGCTCTTTTTGAATGAATTGATTTTAATTGGATCTAAAAAACTTGGATCTCCACATCATTGGTGGGATAAGTTTATCAAGATGGCTTCAAAATCTGCGACCAATAGTGTTTAGATTTCCATCGGATCTCCAGAGGAATAAAGGAATAACTCAGACTTACAAATGAAGTGCAAGTCAGAAACCTGGGGAATGTGATGACCTCCTTGACTAAGACCCATCCAATTTCCCATGAGACAAATGTCATGTTCACATCATACACACTACACTCATTCGTGTGTCCCTACTGTCACTGTAATCCAATGGATGTTTTCCACTCTGTGCTGCTGTTATAAGTCTTCTTGGTCATTGGACTCGATACATTTGATTCAGACATTAATAATATTAATTCACATGTCCAGGGTATACTATTGATCCTACTGGAAGAGTGAGTCAGGAATAACACTTTAGATCTGTCTTATTTAGAATATGAAATGTATTTCAAGTCTTTGACAAATCTACGCATCCATTGATCAGTGAAGTATCCATGTTTGCTATTACTACCACACAGTTATCCTATGGAGTTCAAGTCAGTCCAAACTTAAAGTAATTATTTTTGTGGTCAATTGCAAAAATACAGAATAATAAATGTCTATTATAAACCTTTGTTAGAGCTAGTTCCATTAGCTTTAATAAGTTGGGTTTCCATCCTGAAATGGGTGCCAAATAATGTATATCTCAATTCAAAAGATCAAATTACAATTTTTTAGATCAGCTGAGCTCATCTATCTCTCTGTTTGCTCCTCACTGTGTACGGACACTTTTCTTCTCTTTCAGATGGGAAAATCATCAAAGCTGAGCCTGGACAGAACGTCACTCTGCCATGTCAAACCCCGCATATCAGCGTCCCCATCAGAACTGTGGAGTGGTTCAGACTTGACCTCCAGGAAGGACATGTCCTCATGTACCAGGATGAGCAGTTTATTTCATTGAACCAGCTTCCATCGTTTGTGAACCGGGTGGATCTGCAGGACAGACAGATGAAGGACGGAGACGTGTCTTTGATTCTGAAGGATGTGACGAGTGACGACACTGGAACATTTCAGTGTTACGTTGTCCAGAGAGGAACAAATGGCAGGAAAAGTATTGTTGATCATATCAGCACCATCTACCTGAGAGTTGTAGGTAGCAGCGATGGACATCCAGCGATGCGTTGTAGACGTTTAACACAATTACAATTGAATCTTTTAGCGTATTTCTCTTTTTTACTTAAAACCATTGTTAAGGAGATTTAAAAAAAAAAAATAAAGTAAGTTTTTATTGTCTTTTTCGTTATTATTTTGCTGTAAAAGGTAATAATGCCAATGAAGTCCTTATAGTGCAGCCAGTCCCTACTTTAACAATGCTGCAAACCACTTTGATTCTGCTGTTTGGAAACTTGTGCTCCAGTTTAGTTTATTCCCAGCAGTAATACATTTGTTGACCATAAATTCTTTTATAGTTTTTATGTATTTGTTTATTCATTTTAACAATGAAAACAAGATGATAACTAATGCAATAGGAGATAAACAATAATGAAATTATTTTGTTAAGAAAAAAGAGATGAAAATGGAGCGATGTGTTCCGAGGAGACCCACACTGTAAAATCTAATTAGTTCCCAGAACTCAAAAAAATTATGGAAACTCGTTGCCTCAAAAAAATTGAGTAAAGCTTAGCTAAAAATGACTAAGTTAGGACAACTTATTTACTTTGAGTACTCTGTACAAGCTCATTAGTTCCCAGAACTCAAAAAAATTGGATCAAGTTTACGTAAGATGACCAAGTTAGGGCAACTTACTCATTTTGAGTACTCTGTACAGCCTTGTTAGTTCCCAGAACTCAAAAAAATTATGGAAACTCGTTGCCTCAAAAAAACTAAGTAAAGCTTACTTAAGATGACTGTTAGGACAACTTATACATTGCAAGTCTGCAGTATTAACAATAACTTGATATTTCTGACTGTACAACACTAATTGTTTACCTACTGACAAACATTTCAAGTTTAACTAAATGAAAAAACAATTTGTGTTAACCTGAATATGATTAAAAATAATTAACAACACTTTTTGTAATGATGTTAAAAATCAGCCCAACTTTTATTTTCAAACACAACAAAGTATAACAGCCAACACACTGGACACTGTTCTGCTGAACAACAAACAATTATATTGCCATCACTGTTATAATCTTACAACGAAACAAAGTCTTAGATGTAATTATTCTGAAAATAAGTTTAGGCCTATCACAAGTTTGTTTTGTACTTACATTACTTATATAATCAAAATAAAATATTTATTGTTCTGTCACAAGTGCAGTCTCTAATTTAAACAACAGATTTGTTTTCCATTCCAACACAGGAGCTGGAATGTTGTATTATTTTAAGGATGCTTGTTTCCAGTCCAGGCATTACTGCCTGAATGACTGTCATGGATCGAGGTGATCCAAATGTAGGTGCAGAAGAAAGTCTTTAACTTCCCTTAAGTACAGTGGCAGTGGATGTGGGTTGGAGATGCAATGAGCTTGAACCTGCAGGCGACCATCTTCACTGACCACACCATCTGTGACGGAGGACTCATCTCTCCTGGTGTCCTGCAAGCAAACAATCATATTTTTTGGAACATGAACTTAATTGCTTTCTTAAAACATTTTTTTTCTGCATTTGGTATAGAACAGACTCCAATTTAGACGATCTCAGGGTCCCTCCCCACCGGAGGGGTGACATTCAATGTCCCAAATTGTCAGTCTGGATAGCCCTGACCACCACCCAACACACAATAATGTCATGGAAAGCATCATTTTAAAAAGGGCTATGCAAACATGGCCAATAACTTTCATTCTAATGATGTGCAAAATGATTTTGGGCACAAAACAGATTTTGCTGTTAGAAAACTTGCAGACTTCACTATATACAGTGTAGACCCTCTAAACTAAGTTTGGGGGATGTGATCTTTCAAGAAATGCAGACCAAACTGTTGTTGTTTGTTTACTTACACAGCGTGTCTTGTAGAATTAACTGTGGTCACCAGCAACAGCATAGTGCAGTCATATCTCAAGTCTAATAACAGAAGACAGGAAAAGATCAGTAAAGAAACAACTTCCCCAAACCAAAGCACAAACAAAACAATAAGTAAAACAGGCTGATCTAAAGTATGATTAAAGTTCAGCCTGATTAATATAAATGTCACTGACAGTTGCTAATATATTGGAAAACCAAAATACTTACTGATGTCTTTCTGTCCAACAACAGGAGTGCTGGTCCCGAGCCTCAAAGACAGTAAGAAGCAAGCAGAGGGAGAAAAAACAGAACATTTTTCAGAAACTGATTTGATCCTTAATGGCTGTGCAATCATTGTAACATAGAGTTTGCTTATGTTGTTAAATAAAGGCTAGATTTGACATTAATAGATGGCACAGATGTTCTAAAGCTGCCACAAAGCATGAAAAAAAAAAATAGACGTCTCCGAAAACGTTGGAGCATTTTTGCAAATATGTGATGTCTTGATAAATCGAGCAGATAATTGAAATTTACACAGCTACATTCTCGCCTGAAAATATCTTAAAAGTTTATTTTGTGACCCAGAAAAAGTAATAAGTTTTTCAGCGGCGCTCCTCCGCCATTGCCGCGCTTACAAGTACGGACAGGCTCCGACAACCGCTGCCGACAAATGCGATCCTCCTTTTCCCCAGACTACCCTTTCTGGGTCACAAAATAACCTTTTAAGATATTTTCAGGCGACAATGTAGCTGTGTAATGCTCAAATATCTACTTAATTTATCAAAATATCACATATTTGCAAAAGTGCTTCCACGTTTTTGGAGAGCTCTGTTATCCACCCCCCCACATCCCACACCTACCCCACCCCTAACGGCTGCACCTCCCTGTCTGGGCTCTTGTCTCACTTATTTATTTCAAACAATCAACAGAAAATTTCACCACATAGTTTTATGTAAGGTTTTTAAGGCTGTGGTGTTAATTTTTAAGTAACATGAGCCCAGCAGCAGCAGCAACGCTAGGCTAACACTAACTAGCTAGCAAGATTTTAAACCTGGTGCTAAACTAAGAGAAGCCACAAAATCAGTTTGAATAAGAGTAAACATTTACTCACCAAGTCAGTGTATCAGGTAAAAATCCACAGCAATGACAACAATAATATCTTGAGCTGATGCTTCTCCAGGTTTGCTCAACATATTCCATAAATAATGCACCGTGAACATGCAGACTGATCCGAGAGGGAGGAGGACGGTAGTGACGTGGCATTTTCAAAACACATCTTTCATCCTTCCGCACTGAGAAGCAAAACTTCCAGCTGACTTAGTTTTTCTAAGTTAAGACAACTCAAATAAATGGAGTTTATCAGCGTTTTTGCATAAAAAGTACTGGTAACTTATTTAAATTGAGTTCTAATAACAAATTGATAAAAATTGAGTTCAGCCTATTTAATATTTTTAATTAAACACAATATTACATTTTACAGTGTGTGTGTACTCTGAATTTGAAAGTTGTTGTAACAACTTGAAACAACTGCTTTGAATTTAAGGAAACGTTAATTAGAGAATTGAATGTTTGGACTGAAATACTTTATAATTGGAAGTCAGAAGTGATCAAATAATGTAAATGTTCATGCTGAACTTTTCTGTGCAGTTTGCTGTTCAACAAAAATGTGGCAGGCTGCTTTATTATTATTTTATTCTGTAATACAAAAGAAAAAGATCAGCAACTAGTGCACTGCTGGACTCCACACATTTTGCCCTCTGTCTGTTACAATGCATATTTCATTTGTTTAAATGGACAGAAATCATATTTAAAGACTGCTGCCATCTACTGCTAATACTTGGTGCTTACAAGTGTTTCCACCAGATTAACAGTGCATTGTTTTGGCATTTTCACCATATGCTAAGCCTTTGTTTCAGAAATTAAAACTGTTAAAATGTTACAAATTAAAGGGATGACATCATCTCATCTGGCCTGTGAGCATCTTAGGATTTCCCGGGATAGCTCAGGGACATTGTTGGGAGAAAAAGATGCATGGTATACCCCATTCAGTTCTGTAAATATCTGGTTGGACACCATATTTCTGGGATTTTTAGGGACAAATACTGCAACCTCAATTTTGTCTGAATTTGGAAATTAAAAGCTTTAAGGCGTGCCTGCAGTTAAATAGGCCTTTCTTCATATATAAATATACAATTATCTCTGCATAGCCAAGAAAACATAGTCTGTGTTTTATTATAATGTTGCCTAATACATGCACGAATAACCAAAAAAACTAAAAAAAACTAAAAATAAACTATTGATCCAACTACTAATAACCATTACTCCAAAATCATGCATAAAAAGAAAAGAATAATGTTTTCATTTCTCCTTTAAAAGAATTGCCGTGCTTGGATGGATAAACAGTTGAATCAAAGTGAACTGAACACTGTGCTGTAAAACAAAATGGAACAAGTTAATCGTCTACCACCAGATCTCTCTCACCTGCACGCCGCTTTGTGCTTGTTGCAGCCATCTTTACACTGAAACACTGAAAGGTCAAGGAAAGCAGGGGTGTTAAAGGTCCTTTAGCAGTCCCTGGAGGTGGATGGAAGTCCTGCATGTTCTAAGCTACTAATTTAAAAACATTTTCATTAATATGATAGTATTTTTATTGTCTTGTAATTTTAAAAAAAAGTAATAATAACGTGGTGTAGTATTTGGGACTTCTGGATAAATCTATGCATATAACAATGTAAACCAACCACTGTTCTTTTAAATCAAATTTCAATGCAGATGTGAGAAAGCTGATGATGATTTCTTTCACTGGGTCATAGCTTCCCTTTTTTTCTGTGATTTGTTGTTTTACTGTCATTATTAATCATAAAAATAGGAACAAGCTCGAAAACTTTACCAAGCAACAGTGTTGGACTATATCTGTGTGAAATAAGTGTGGCTCAAAGCAGGGGCAGAGCCAGACATTTTATACACCTGGGGCTTAGCTCTGAAGGGTAGACACGGTATCAAGACACGGTGACTAAACTCCAATTCAACCAGACCCAGAACTGTTCAAGAATTAAATCAGGACTACTTTAGGACTTAACCAAGCCAGAAACAGAATCAAAACACTGAAAATCATCATAGACCTGCAATACACTTATTTTCTTAATTCTACCAAAGTACACTATTTAGACTCAGAAAGGTTTATATAATTACTTAGCCTTGTTGTGCAAACATGTCTGCATAACTTAATAAATACAGAATTGAAAAGTAACAAATCTAAAAAGTTAAACTAGGTACTAGATACATGTTCTGATGAGTTTTGGTAAACAACCATTTGACTAACATGTGTGTCTCACCTGCTCTTGTTCCATCTCTGTTCTGTCCTCATTCTCCATCTCCCTCTCTGTTCCTCTCTCTCCCTCTTTTGCTGACAATCAAGCCAAACACCAACATCATCAAATACACAGTGGAAACCAGATATTTACATACTCTTCAGATAAAAACACAAAAACTTTTTTTAAGTGTAAAACATCAAATCAGACTAAATGTTTATTTTTTGTAGATTGATAAATATAAAAATCATATTTGTTAAATTTAAGAGTAAAGAGAGAAATTGTCTGTATTTGTTAATTGTAAATGGCACCTAATTATATTCAAAATTGAGCCACACTTATGGCGGTCCACAATTCTTTTCCTGGTGTCTTGGTTGATATCTCTTGATTTTTTCCATGTCAAAGAAACAGGCTCTGTGTTTTCCATCCACAGGTGTGCTACCAATAGGGCTGCCACAAACAATTATTTTGATAGTCGACTAGTCACCGATTATTTTTGCGATTAGTCGACTAATCAGATCATGCATCCATTGGACGTGAAACGTACAGCTTATTGCACCAGCATGGATCTGCTCTTAGATAACTATCATTAGCTTACAGCTTTAAGTGTTTAAGGTGTGTGCTAACTAAAAATAAAGACAAGATGACAGTTTATTAAACTTTTAATAAAATTTGCAGATTGTCTCAGTGAAGTTTAATAAACTCCGCCGCCTGCTCCTTGCTGTCTAAAATATAACAGGACACCGGAGTATGTTCTCGATCATCTCACATTTCTGTTTAATCAGTTTTCTGCTTGACGTTTATTCAGCTGTGTGAAAACTATAACTTTAATCTCAGCCAAACTGATTTACTCAGGAACAAATAAAATACTGAAAAAAGCCAAACAATAACATTTTTAATTTATCTAAGTGACTTACATATCATGTCAAACCTGAGTAGCGAAAGACCGCGGGGGGGGGGGGTTGAAAATGATGTTCCCGGCTGTAGTTCGCTGTTCTGACTGGCTCGAGTGAGCCGACTAGCTATCAAGCTGGTGGGTAACAGATGTCTCCGAAAACGTCGGAGCACTTTTGCAAATATGTGATGTCTTTATAAATCAAGCAGATATTTGAAGTTTGCACAGCTACATTCTAACCTGAAAATATCTGAAAACTTTATTTTGTGACCCAGAAAGAGTAATAAAAGTAATATTAAAACTAAGTAGCTGCCAACATTGTTGAAAACTGGAATTGGCTGAGCCACAATATGAATTTTGGGACAGGTTGGGTCATGAAGAATACACCTGACCCATCCTTCATATCTGAGGAAATTAAGGATGCATTTGTCAGCCGCATTTGGAGACATCTTCGAGTTTGGACAGCCTTTGTCGCATCGCTGTAAAATTATCGGCCTACAAATGCGGCCCCTGAATTTGGACACTAACCGACAACAGCTACGATACCAGAGACTGCTTCTTCTTCTTCGCCGTTTAATGGCAGCTGGGATCCTTGTAGATGCAGTGCTGTCATCTTCTGTTTCAGTCCGTTACTACACTCTTAAATCCTACTAATTCCTGCGTCTTTCAGGATCTTACAAAGCTTCAAACGATGCGTCAACTATTAAATTAGTCGTCGACGATTTTAATATCGAATCGTGACTAGTCGACGAATCGTGGCAGCCCTAGCCACCAATTTACTCAAATGGACTCTACTAACCTATCAGAAGCTTCTTAAGCTCAGAATGGAATCGTCTGGAGTTTTCTTATTAATTGAAGACATAATAAACTTAGTGTATATGTAATCCTAAATTTGACGAAAGTGATAAAAAATAGACAGCTCTCTCTCTCTCTATTTGTTCTGTCATTTAACTAATTCAAAAGTTATTTCAATATTTGTCTAAAACAAAAAAGTTTAATCTAAATTGATGTTCAACTTAACTCCTTTAAAAAAATAAAGTGTATGTAACTATCTGGTTTCAACTATGAATATAATGATGTGAATTGAAAATTCTCTTATTTTGCATAGAAATATACTGAACAACATACAAAGCATAATATATAAAATAACATTTACCTGAGTTTTTGTCTTTGAAATGACTCTCTAATGTCCATGTACATCAGTACATTACTGAAACTGATTTCGTCCTTTATTTAGCCGTGGAGGGTAACAACTGAAAATATGAAATAAACACACATGTTAGCTAAGACTCTCTAAAGAAACAGCGGTGTTGTTGTTCGGCTTTTCAATTCGCCATTTGTTGATTCAGTCGAAGCGCAAGTAACGTAATATGGGTCAAGTGATCAGTTTGATATCAATCTTTTGTGTACACCGTCATATTTACATTATTTTTAAGGTACAGATGATTTGCTTTGGTACCTGGTCGAACTTAAGCTCTCCTCTGTCTGCCTGTCTGCACTTCTCCTACAGCAAACTTGCAGGCAGCAGCTTCTCCGCCCTCGCTCACAGGCGTAAGTGCGGTGCTCAGTCGCCCAGTGCCTGAGCTCGGATCATACCAACATTAGGGGGAATTTACGCACAGCGGTAAATTCCCACTGTGTGCGCTATGTGCTTTGAATATTCTGTGTAGTTTTTGTTTTAAACAGTTGTCAGCCAGGCATCTACCTATGAAACAAATTACACTCGAAAGTCTCCAATGTCTCAAAGGCACAAACCACTAGTTTGGACCCTTAGCATCCTTTATATGTTGACTTTCAGGTGTTTCCATCAGAGTTAAGGTTTAATTTCTTCATTTAAACACATGTTATTTTTGTGGTGATTAAATCTTCACACTGTGAAACACTCTAATGCTTCCAAATAGAAGCTAAAACATTTAAATTCATTAATTTTAATACTGTCACATTCAGAACATTAATTCATGGTTGAAACACAATTTAATTCCTCTCAGCTAAAACCTGGTGAAATGAAGACAAATTACAGACAAAAGAGAGACCAGGAAGCAGCTTCACCTCTGATCACACACACACTCAACTCTACTCACTCACCTGGAGGAACAATAACACTCAGTGTGATGATGCTGATGAGCTCCTCTTGGTTTATTCCTCTCTGAATGACACGACACTCGTACGTTCCAGCGTCATTAATCATCACGTCCTTCAGAATCAAAGACACGTCTCCATCCTTCATCTGTCTGTTCTGCATATCCACCCGGTTCTTAAAAGATGGATGCTGGTATGATAGAAGAAGTTGCTGACCGTGGTACTTCAGGACATTTTTGTCTGCTATGTCAGACCTGTTCCATGTTACAGTGTCAATGGGCTTGTTGCTTTGAGCTCGACACAGTAGAGTGACAGTTTGACCAGATTCAGATTCAGCTGTGATGCTTATCGAGTCTAAAAGAGCAAACAGCACAGAGCAGAAAGGTTAAAGAGTCCAACATACGATTAATGACTTCACAGTGAGGAGCAAGTTTTGCAGCCCACTGAGCTCTGCTGATCTGGAAATCCAGAAGTAAAGTACAATGTAAAGGTGGCACACTGCGACTACTATTAATTATTATTAATCTCACTGTAGACTAAAATTATGAAGGGATACATGAAGAAATCATGCTGCTCCATTTACAGTTTTTATAGGCAAATATTAAATGTACTTTTACATAAGGGGAGAATACAAGGAATAAAAACATTCACTGTTAAAAATCTATATGACAGCATGTTCAACCAGTCACGCAAATGTTAAAGATTCCTGATCAGTTCTAATTCATCTTTAACTTCATCGACCCTGAGATCAGAGAGATCACATCAGCTACTTATATTCACAGTGAAACTGTGAAACAGAGTTTTGTCATGTTATTTTTGCACTATTATGTTCTGGCACATGTTGTTATAACATGGCTTGATTAAAATACACATTAGGCTGACATCTGGGGCCAGAGCTGAAACTGTTCTGGGCCAGCACAGGGTCAGCAGTGTGTCTGCAATTGGCCTTGTGCTGGCCCATCTGTGGGCCACCCCTTGCAAACCTGATATATGCAACCAAAGGGCTGTCACTATTTGCGGGCCATGTGTAAGCACATTGTGTGGACCATCCTGGCCATACCAATTATGCTATGTAGGGGTGGAAGGGGCTTGAGCACCCGCCCCTTTCCTGATGGGTGCCCAAAGTGCCCTTTTGTTGAGGCAAATTCTTAATTTTAATTTTTTTATTATTTTTTTTTATGTGTGTGTGCGTGCGGAGTCCTGTCTGTGCCCCTCAACAATAATATTTAACTATTAATCACAGTTTTGCTAAATAAAAGGATCTGGCTTGCATCAGTCACATGATCACCATTAACCAATGATCGCCCTTGACGGCAGAACGCGCTGGTTACGAGCCGGGAACGAGCTCACAAAGAGCACGCGAATTTTTTGCGGACCGGAACTGTAGGAGAAACACAAATTAACTCAGAGACACTGGCCGTTTATCAATGCCCAAGTACGCGAGTACGTACTCGCGTGCTCGGTGAGTACGTACCCGCCGAGAACGCACGGGAGTACGTACCTGCCGAGAACGCGAGCACGGACTCGTCGGCCGTTTCTCAATTCTCTCGGCACGCGAGCACGGACTCGTGATTTGTACCAGCGCACGTGATGATGTCACAGGTCCGGAGTTTTACTGCCGTCCCCTCCTAATTTAACTGTGAGTAACATGTTATGCAGCTTAACTTTAATCACAGCCAAACCGGTTTAGTCAGGAACAAATAAAACACTGAAATAAACCAAACATTAACATTTAGAAGTGATCTAAGTGACTTATATATCATTTTTAACCGCACTAGTGAAACCTCTATTAATAAAAATAGTGTACATGTACATACGTGTACATACCTTAATAAAAACAAGCAGGTGAGATGTTAGAACGCTTTTATTTCTATTCTAGTGGACACTCAATACTATAGACAGCTGCTGGGGTTTCTTTAACCTGAGTAGTGAGAAGACCATGAGCGGGCGGGAGGGAGGGGAGGGAGGGGGGAGGGGGGGGCGATGTGCGGGAGTCCGCTGTTGAGTTTTGGACGAAATGCATTCTGGGATATATAGCTGTCCCAAGTCTACACCGATGCATGCTCGATAAAATGGGCGGATCGAGAACACATCCGGGACTTTTTCGCGTTCTCGTGTGATGCGCATCAATTGGAACAGTACTTGGTCTCCGACTGATGACGTATCACGAGTACACGAGAACGCAAGTACGCACAAGTACGCATATTGATAAACGCCCACAGACTGATGCGACAAAACCAGTAAGTAGCTGTACAGCGCACACTGTAGTCTAAAGCACACAGCAGTATTAGCTTGTTACGTACACGTTGGTAAGCTGTCTTGTGGCAACTGACGAACTGAAACAAATGAGCGTGCTGTGTGTGCAACAGCGCGACAAACATTACCTGTCCTTTTATTAACTGCACAAGTAGTGCTGGTCGTAGCTGCTGTATAACTGGGTAAGGCTGTCATGGGTCTGTAGCTCTGTCACCGTTTTAGGGAACATATTTAGTTTTAAAGCAAGTTACAGGGCTTTTCCTGCCTTTCTGGAGGGCTAATATTTCACTTCGATCTAATATGCATGTCCACATAAATATGGATTATTATAATTATAATATTTAAAAAGACGCTGTATTTTAAAGAACATACATTAAGAAACAGATTATATTAGATTTCTATTTTAAATAAGACAAAATGCTGATTTTACAGCAGCAAAATTATTGTATCTCTACAGTTTAAAAATGTAATAAGCTTTCTTCCTGCACAGAGTGGATAGTGAAACAAATGGAATCATCATAAATACATTATTTCATATTTATTACTTTTTTTCCCTCATTGTTTTATTATTGTAGCTCTAGTAATAAATAATAAGGGAAGGATTCTGGATCAGCACCATGATGGAAACTTGTGCCCACAGTATATACAGTATTCTGAAGAAGGTCTGAAATGTCACTGTGTGTGCGTGCATGTGTGTGTTTTATGTATATGGATTTTTGAATTATTACTCATGATATAACATTGTCCAGACATGGCTGGTAAGGACATGAGGAGGAAACAGTAGGAGCTGTGTGAGGCTACTAAAGGCAGTGGATCCCTCAGCAGCTGGATTACAAAGAGCACAGGTAACATTAACACATGTACCAGTTGTTGGAGAGGTATTCCAGTATAAAAATAATAATAATAAGCACAACTAAAATGTTTTGCTTCTATAACATTTTTCTGTCATCATTTTATTATAGATTAGGTGCAAGAGTTGTTAAGTGTGGATAATTAAATTATAGTTTATTGCAAAAGCAAGTTGTGCCTTGTTCTCAGATGGACAGCAAGTGGAGAGTGATAGATGAGATGAAGAAATAGAAGGAGGAAGAGAGGCAAAGAGAGAATCACAGGCAGAGCCTTGTTTATTTCTCAGTTTTTTGTTGCCTTATGCTGTCAGCAATCTTTTCATTTTGTTATTATCTCATAACACTTGTTTAGTCAGCTACCATCTCTCCTATGGACTTTTTAATGTCTACAGTCTCAGATCAGCACAGCTTTGCCCTCCAGCACCATCAGCAGCAGGAGCAGCAGAAAACCCTCAACAGCAACATTGTACCCATCAGGTAAAACATAGGCTATGTTTGCTTTGCCTCACAAGAGTGATATAGTATGATGCAATCACATATTAGATTCTTGATGAATGTGTGTTGTTGTTATTCAGCCTGGTTCAATGTACCCCTTTTTAACTTTGAGCACCCGCCCCTGTAAACGTCTCTGCACGGCCCTGACACACACCACACACACACAAGCAAAAGAATACGAGTTATTCTGCCCTAATTATGGGCACTCCCTGATGATTTTATGCAGGTGCGTAACTAGATTTGAAAAGGTTTTTTGAACCACCCCAGATTTCATAACAAGCATTAACTTGTCCTTCACCTGGAGACAATCAGAGAGAGCTGCGGAAAAAAACCAACATCTGATGTCACACTGACGAGTGTTTGATTTAGTCAGGTTTAAAACACGGTTATTCTGTTCTTCTTGGGAAAAACAAAGATATTGCCGTTTTGAAATTTAGAACGGTTTTATTTAGCTCTGGATGAGCAGAAGTGGATTAAATTCCTGCTGGGACATGTGCGTCTCTCTGCTAGATTTCAACCGAGCACTTTGTGGAGTTTATAGAGAGAAGAAGATGAAACAGGATTAAATTAAAACTTAAAGTAACTATTTTCTTGGATGTTGTGAAAATACTCTGTCTATTATAAACCTTTGTTAGAGCTACTTCCATTAGCTTTAACTGGATTTGGATACTAAAATCTCAGGGTGCCAAATATTTTACAGTTCAATTCAAAAAGATCAAATTAGGTTTAATCTAGTTCAGCTCTGCCATGTCAAACCCCGTATATCAGCGTCCCTATCAGAGCTGTGGAGTGGTTCAGACTGCACCTGCAGGAGGGAAATGTCCTTTTGTAACGGGATGAGCAGTTTATTTCATTGAACCAGCTTCCATCGTTTGTGAACCGGGTGGATCTGCAGGACAGATGGATGAAGGACGGAGACGTGTCTTTGGTTGTGAAGGACGTGACGAGTGACGACAATGGAACATTGACAATGACAGGAAAAGCATTGTTGATCATATCAGCACCATCTACCTGAGAGTTGAAGCAAGCTGCGATGAACACACAGCTGTAAACGTTTAACACAATTACAATTGAATTCTTCAGTGTATTTCTCTTTTTTACTCAAAAGCATTCTTAAGTAGATTAAAAAAACTGAAGAGTATTTTTTTGTCATTTACTTATTCACAATTATATTTATATAAAAAGTTGTAATGCCAATAATCTTCTTATAATGTGCCCATTCCCTACTTCAACACTGCTACAATGCACTTTCACCAAAATAAATATTTTTCCTCCTTTCTTTTGATCAATTTTGATCTTTGTTGATCTGCTTGTAGAGGTTCATTCAGTATGAACAGCTTTAATTCTCCTATTTGGAAACTTTTTTCATTCCTTTTATATATTTGCTTTTTTATTTCACCAATGAAAACAAAAGAATGTCGCACGTGCTTATGTCATTGTCATGAGACACTCTCTAAAAAGGATGACGGTTTAGTAATGCATTAACTTAGCGTGCTTACGGGAAAGCAACAGTAATCGAATTACTTTTTGGCAATAGTATTCCCTTACTTTACTCACTACTTGAAAAAAGTAATCAGATTACAGTAATGCTTTACTGTCCATCTCTGCTCCTGTCTCTACTTTTTCTCTATAGAACATGTCAGTCGTGTGAGTTACTGAACCACAATGAATAAATAAGGACATGAAAGATGTTTTAGTCTGATGATCTTGATTTTTTAAAATACATTTTGACAGATACACAAATGTAAACTTTGTCACAGTTTAAATGGGAGTTGCTGTTCCACATGTACGTAGTGTAACAAGATTAATGTATATGCTTTATTATCAATGTAAAATGTAGCTCCAGGCCACACCTCTTGTATTCCAAAAAGTTTAGTGAAGGTTTACTGAGTGACTAACAGGATTTATAGACAATCTAGTTCTCACTTGTTTTGTTTCTACACTGTGAATACAGCCTGGTATATATTTATTTTGGGAGATGGTAGAACATGTTTAGTCGTTACTGTCAGATGTGATGCATTATTGCATGTGCTCACAGATAAAAAGAGTTTGCAAAGTTAATAATAAGCAGGTTAATCACAGTGTTAATGCTACTGCACAGATATGTTTTTGACGGTGGAGAGCTGCAGAATTCAGCTGTAAGTTGGAGTGTATATGGTGGGGGTGGCCTTCAACCTTCACGGTCATGCTGTCCTGTGGAATTTACCTCTGGGTGACAGGGACACAGAGAGAACAACACATCCTTTAGATGACAGCTGCTTTAAAAACACTTCCATTACTAACAAAACACACACAAAAGAAAACCTGTCTTGCAGAAAAGGTATTAAAAACATTCTGTGCTTAGCAAAACACCAGAAACCACGAGAAACGACGAGAAACCACTTGTGACGAAGAACAAATTTAAACTTGCTTTCATTAAGACATAACAGACTTTATTTAATCCCACACTGGGTCTGCCCTCCTCCTGGTGGGACATGCCCAGAACACCTCAACTGGATCCTTTAGCCTCTCCCCAATGTCTGAAGGCCTGATGTCAATACACGTGAATGAAAATGAGCTTACAGATTTTCTTGTGTCTCAATAACATAACTGTGAAAAGGTAAATTTCTAATAATATGTAGGTACAGGTGCAAGTGCTGACAGCAATTTTAGAGTAAATGAATACATCCAGACTGGCAACCTTTCAACTTTCCTTCATAATTAAAAACTGAATTAATATTGACATAATGTCTCAACATGTCTCATGTAACATTCTCACTGCTGAGCAAACTCATCAACCTCTTTTTGTTTGACTGTCACATTTGGAAGAAATCAGTGTAACAAACGGGACTTATGTGCTTTTATTTTTTATTTGAAGTTTAAATACGCAAATATAACTTTCACAAGTAACGAAACGAACACTTTTAATGAAAGCACTATAGGGCACATGTGGTCTCAAACACTGCAAATACCTAAAAACAGGTCTTTCTGCTCTATAACAGCAAGCAACTAAACTAACTAGTGTTTGACCTGGTCAGGTTTAAAACACGGTTAGTCTGTCCTTGTTGGAAAGAACAAAAATATTGCCGTTTGGAAATTTAGAACAGTTTTATTTCGCTGTGGATGAGCAGAAGTGGATGAAATGCCTGCTGGGACATCTGCATCTCTCTGCTGGATTTTACTCTCTGTCTGCCTCCTGTTTGCCTCTACAGGTGAGACTGAACTTATTTTAAATCCAACCGGATTCACAAACTCACACTGAGAGCCACGCTTGGAGTATAACTCACGTTACAAGTTCATGAGTTTTCTGTCTGATGCTTGATTCTGTCTTTGAGTATGTGCCACGGTCTCTTTAACTCTTTATGAGCCTCTGCTGTAGAAAGTAGATTCAGTAAAAACTCAGATTTTGTTAATCCTGAGATATGTTTGAAAAAGAGTGTACATTTAATCTCTGAGTCTGACCTACATCGAGTTTACTGTCTGATGCTTCCTGCTGCATGAAGACCAGTCCATTTACCCTCTATTTATTTGTTCCATTAAACATTTCTATTAAAAATCAACTTGATGTTTGTTAAAATAAACGTGAAATCTTTGAATCAGTTAGCTGTTTTTTCATAGGTTGACTA
Source organism: Oreochromis aureus (assembly GCF_013358895.1). Taxonomy (NCBI): domain Eukaryota; kingdom Metazoa; phylum Chordata; class Actinopteri; order Cichliformes; family Cichlidae; genus Oreochromis; species Oreochromis aureus. The sequence continues at coordinate 60,570,418 of NC_052944.1, read as the reverse complement.
AATGACTATACACAAAGAACTTTGATATTTAGTTAACCTTGCTGTGCAAAGATGCGCTGAGGCAATGACACAATTTGTGGCAAATGAGGGCCGGAATGGGAGACTAATTTATTGATTCAGGTTACTGTTACAATGCAAAACAGGTATGAGGGAAACTAACAAAATGTGTCCAGGTTTAAAAAAAACTAGAAAAATTTGCATTTCCTGCGAAAATGCTGTGTGGATGCCTTAACGCTGAAGTTGCCTGCTGAAAAAGCTGAAAAAGTTGAAAACTTGCAAAAAGTTATATGGCGGTGAAAAAACTGAAAATTCTGCTGAAAACAGGTGAAGAAGCAGAAAATGTTTGCTGAAAAGTGGTGAAAAGCCAAAAACTTCTACTGAAAGGGGTAAAGACAGAGAAATTTTTGCTGAAAAAAAACATTGCCCTAAGCAGGATTCGAACCTGGCCCTCCTGGTCTTAAGGCAGCAATTCATCTCACTGAGCCAAAGTCATTCTGACAAAGAAGAGGTGGAGAGACTGACAATTCTGCTTAAATGAGCAGAAGCTGCTGAGAATTGTGCTGATAACAGGTGAAAAGGCTGAAAATTTTGCAGAAAAGAGGTGAATCAGCAAAATTTCAGCTGAAAAGAGGTAAAGAAGCAGAAAGTTGCGCTGAAAAGAGATGAACCAGCAGAATTTCTGCTCAAAAGAGTTTTTTCTGAAAACAGCTGAGATTTGTGCTGATAATAGGGGAAAAGGCTGAAAATTTTGCAGAAGAGGTGAATAAGCAGAATTTGGGCTGAAAAGGGGTGAAAATTCTGCTGAAAAGAGTTCAATCAGCAGAATTTCTGCTGAAAAGAGTTCTGCAGAACTCTTTTCAGAATTCTGCTGAAAAGATGTTTTTGCTGAAAATAGCTGAAAAGGCTGGGATTTGTGCTGAAAACTGGTGAAAAAACTGAAAATTTTGCTGAAAAGGGGTGAAAAAGCTGAAATTGAGTTAAAAAAGTTTAACTGTTAACTGAAAGAAATGTTGGGATTTGAACCCGGGCCTCCCAGTCTGAGAACGGATGCTCATCTCACTGAGCTAAAACACAGCTCAGCCCGGCAAGGAAAATCAGTGAGGCCACCTATAATATGGCAGAAATGGGCAAAAATATTGCAAAAAATTCAATATCTCAAAAGTATAGAAGTTATGAGCACCAAAAGTCATAGCGCACATTAGCAGAAAGAGCAGAATTTTTTAAAGTTTGAACTGAGAAAATCGGCTGAAAACTGAGGGAGTAGTTAAGCGCCAAAAAATGTACGGAAGCAACTAGAATAAAGTAGAATAAAGAACTAGAAAAATTTGCATTTCCTGCGAAAATGCAGTGTGGATGCTGTAACGCTGAAGCGGTCTGCTAAAAATAGCTGAAAAAGCTGAAAAGTTGCAGAAATTGTAAAAACTTTGCAGAAGCAAAGGAACTTTGCTAAAATGTAGTAACTTAGCAGAACTGCAATATGTTAGAGGAAACATAATACTTGGCAGAAATACAATAGCATAGCAGAACTTAGCAGAAACACGATAATTTCTCAAAAATTCAAGAATTTAGGAGAAATAGTATAAGATAACAGAAAGAATATATTTAGCCAAACATTCTTGAACATTACAGAAATACTGTGATTTAGAAAAACAGTACAATATAGCAGAAATGCTGTGATTTACCAGAGACACTGTAATATACTATGAATATTGTAATTTTAAATAAATACTATGTTTTAGCAAAAATACTCCAGTTTAGCACAAATATTATAACATAGCAGAAATACTACTCTATAGCAGAAATGCTATATTTAGAAAGAAAAATATAATATAGTAGAAATACTATGATTGAGCAGAATAGTAATAACTGAAGTGAAAATATTGGAAAGGTAAAATGATAAGCTGAATAAAAAGGAACATGGTTAAGTTCGCTCAAAACGAATTTTTGTTCACCTGTGAAAAAATAAAATAAAAATACATTTAGAAAAAAACAAATAAGAACAGCCAACAGATACACACAAAATCAAATATGTATACACAAATCAACAAATACACACAAAATCAAATATGGATACACAAATGTACAGAGAGAGACACACAGACAGGGTCTATGCCAGTCAACCAGTCTGAATATATTTTTATCCAACAACGAGATGCTGCCCTAAAAAGGGTTATTGTGTGTGTCTTTCTCTCTCTCTCTCTCTCTTACACACACACACACACACACACACACACACACACACACACACACACACACACACACACACAGCAGCAGCAGCAGCAGCAAATGAACAGGGGCTGTTAACAGCATGTTTCTAGGTCAGTCAAACAGCTGTGAGCTTCTCAATTTAAATCCACCAATCAGAGAGGCTGTGTGCTTTTTCCCACCAAAACTGGTGCACCAAGTGCTACATTTAGCACAAATCTTATGAAATAGCAGAAATAGTATGATTTAGCACAAATGCTGTATTTAGCACAAATACTGAAAAGCAGCAGAAATGCTATGAGTTAGCACAATAGTAATAACTTAAATAGAAAAATTGGAAAAGCAAAATGGACAGCTGAAAAAATCCTGAACATGCTAAGGGTCCCTCTAATGTAATTGTTAAATGAAAAAAAAAAAATCAGCAAAGAAAAAGTATAACAGTCACACAATCACAAATATGTACACATATGGAAACATACATGCACAGAGAGACACACAAAGGACCAAATTCAGTCAACCAGTCTAAAAATGTTGAATTTAAATCATACAATAGCATGCTCCCATAAAAAGGGTCACTCACACACACACACACACACACACACACACACACACACACACACACACACAAGGTCCAATTCAGTCAACCAGTCTAAATATATTGAATTTAAATCTTACAATGAGATCATCCCATAAAAGGCTCTCTCTCTCTCTCTCTCTCTCTCTCTCTCACACACACACACACACACACACACACACACACACACACACAAGATCCAGTTCAGTCAACCAGTCTAAATATATTGAATTTGAATCTTACAATGAGATCATCCCATATAAAGGCTTTTCTCTCTCTCTCTCTCTCTCTCTCCCTCTCTCTCTCTCTCTCTCTCTCTCTCTCTGTCACACACACACACACACACACACACACACAGAGACACACAGGGAGAGAGAAGTAAGTTTCTAGCTCAGTCAAGCAGCCTGGGAGCTGCTGAATTTGAATCCACCAATCAGAGAGCCTGAGCACTTTTTCCCGCCAAAACAGGTGCACCCAGCACAGAGAGACACAGGATTTTGCAGTCTATTTTCATAATGACGACTCCCCTCAAACAAATGACCATAATTTTCCTAACCGTAGGGGCTAGAACGGTCATTCTTACAACCGCTTTTGTTCAGAAGAGATGGGGAATCTTCAAGTGTTGACAATTTATCATTAAAATATGAATTATTAAAGATATTTGACTTGTAATGCACCATAACTGAGTAGAGGCGAAGCAAAACTGCCTTGACCTGCCCTCAAACAATGGTTTCTAACTCTAAATCTATTTGGAGTATCGATATCATTCTTTCACCGTAAGAGACAGCAGGCTTTGGTGAACAGTCATGGAAATTTTCAGGTCTCTGTGGAAATCCATCAAAAGATATGACGAGAAAAAATTGCCTCATTTCCAGAGTTTGAAATCTGAAGAAATCTGAGCGAAGGACGAATTTCCTACCCTCAAACAAGTCTAACTCATCTCAGAACGGTAATAGGTGAGAAAAAAATTCTTGAATTGTGAGCGTCAGGAGTGTCTGAAGATATATTGGCACAAGCCTCATGTCTTAACTTTGCTTCGTTAAGGAGATATGACGATTCGAAAATGCCTCTCATTACAGAAACCAGCGGTGATTTTGAACAAACTCTCCATTGACTTTCTATGGAGAGTTTTCCGACTTTGTGTTAGTCTGAGGAGATTTGCCAAAATTCTATAAATCTCACAACAATGATGGTGACATTTTCTGAAAGCCAGCAAAAATACCTACATTTTGATGTATAATTTGTGGAAGTTGAGTGAAAATTAAGCAAGTAGCAAGAAGTTGTTCGGACATGAAGAGAAGACTGCGAAACCTACAGTGGCACACTGGAAGCCAAGTGCATAGCAACCATAACAACGCATGTATTTTCTGAAAAATCACAATTTTGCAACTCAAAACTTTAAGAGGGATAAGATGAAAATGGTAACAGATATGAAAAAGCTGAATCACATATGAATAGCCCAATAATTTGTGAACATTTTAAAGTTTGAATGGAGTTTCTATGTGAAAGTATGAAAAAGTAGTGAAGTTTCAAAAACGAGCAAGTTTTAGCAGAGTTGCGGAAGTTTTCCATTCATTTCAATGGGACAAAAAATTGCATAAAAAGCTTAATATTTTAAAAAGTATAACAGCAAAAAATACCAAAAGATATAGCACCCATCTCCTGAAATAGCAGAATATTTTAAAATTTGAACGGTGAAAATAGCACAAAAATTGTGGAAGTAGTTAAAGTCCAAAAAACGTACGGAAGCAACTTGAAGAATAAAGTATAAAGAACTAGAAAAATTTGCATTTCCTGCGAAAATGCAGTGTGGATGCTGGAACGCTGAAGCTGTCAGCTGAAACTAGCTGAAAAAGCTGAAAAGTTGCAGAAATTGTAAAAACTTTGCAGAAGCAAAGGAACGTTGCTAAAATGTAGTAACTTAGCAGAACTGCAATATCTTAGAGGAAACATAATACTTGGCAGAAATACAATAGCATAGCAGAACTTAGCAGAAATATTGTAACTTACCAGAAACACGATAACTTCCCAAAAATACAAGAATTTCGGAGAAATAGTATAAGATAACAGAAAGAATATATTTAGCCAAACATTCTTAAACATTACAGAAATACTACTCTATAGCAGAAATGATATATTTAGAAAGAAAAATATAATATAGTAGAAATACTATGATTTAGCAGAAATCCTACAATATAGCTCAATAACAATGATTTAGAACAGATACTATGATTGAGCAGAATAGTAATAACTTAAGTGAAAATATTGGAAAGGTAAAATGACAAGCTGAATAAAAAGGAACATGGTTAAGTTTGCTCAAAACTAATTTTTGTTCACCTGTGAAAAATAAAATAAAAATACATTTAGAAATACAAACAAGAACAGCCAACAGATACACACAAAATTAAATATGGATACACAAATCAACAAATACACACAAAATCAAATATGGATACACAAATGTACAGAGAGAGACACACACACAGGGTCTATGCCAGTCAACCAGTCTGAATATATTATATTTTTATCCAACAATGAGATGCTGCCCTAAAAGGGCTTTGTGTGTCTTTTTCTCTCTCTCTCTCTCTCTCTCACACACACACACACACACACACACACACACACTCACACCCACACTCAGGCTCACACACACACGCACACACACACATAGCATCAGCAAGTGAACAGGGGCTGTTAACAGCATGTTTCTAGGTCAGTCAAACAGCTGTGAGATTCTCAATTTGAATCCACCAATCAGAGGGGCTGTGTGCTTTTTCCTGCCAAAACTGGTGCACCAAGTGCAGGCTTTTACAGCACAGAGAGAGACAGGATTTTGCAGTCTATTTCTCATAGTGAGGACTCCCCTCAAACAAACAGCCATAAATTCCTAACCAGAGGGGCTAAAACAGTCATTCTTAGACCGTTGTGTTCAGAAGACATGGGAGAATCTTGAAATGTTGACCATTTAAAATAAAAATATGAAATATCATAGATATATGACATAGATGATTGGTTGTCTTAGAGGCCATGATTGCCCCAATATGCAAATTTGAATGTGCAAGGCCTAAGATATGATTGGCTGGCTGGGAAGCCATGAAGGCAACAATATGCAAATTTGAATGTGCAAGCCCTCGGATATGATTGGTTGTCTTAGAAGCCATATAAAAAGCAGTAAAACTGTACTATGATTTGGTAGAAAACTATAATTAATCAAAATACTATATTTGGCAGAAATACTATTTTGTAGCAGAAACACTATATTTAGCACAAATCTGATGAAATAGAAGAAATAGTATGATTTAGCAGAAATGCTGTATTTAGCACAAATACTGGAAAGCAGCAGAAAAGCTATGACTTAGCACAATAGTAATAACCTAAATAGAAAAATTGGAAAAGAAAATGGACAGCTAAAAAGTCCTGAACATGCTAAGGGTCCCTCAAATGTAATTGTTAAATGAAAAAAAACACAGCAAAAAAAAGTATAACAGTCACACAACCACAAATATGTACACATATGGTAACACACATGCACAGACAGACACACACAGGATCAAATTCAGTCAACAAGTCTAAATATATTGAATTTAAAACACACACACACACACACACACACACACACACACACACAAGATCCAATTCAGTCAACCAGTCTAAATATATTGAATTTGAATCTTACAATGAGATCATCCCATAAAAGGCTTTCTCTCTCTCTCTCTCTCTCTCTCTCTCTCTCACACACACACACACACACACACACACACACACACACACACACAAGATCCAATTCAGTCAACCAGTCTAAATATATTGAATTTGAATCTTACAATGAGATCATCCCATAAAAGGCATTCTCTCTCTCTCTCTCACACACACACACACACACACACACACACACACACACACACACACACAGAAGATCCAATTCAG